>NW_017804464.1:4284892-4295460 GCF_001625305.1 Branchiostoma belcheri
AACAGTTACTCAAGCAACTGGATATATGATTTTGGAAACGATCAGACGTTTCAGGTAGCATCCACTAGCTTTCCAGTGTTGCTGATGAAAGGTAGTGGATGCTACCTGAAACGTCTGACCGTTTCCAAGATCTTATCCAGTTGCTCGAGTAACTGTTTTTTGGCGTATCTTATTACCTGGATATCTAGCCCCCACCGACGTAACCCGTAACGTATTGTGTATAGCACTCCGAATTCAGCAAATATTTCTCGTGTAAGGTTGTATTCGCGTATTTGAGGATGAGCCTCCTGCTATAATTTCCAAGTGTTGTGTCGGAAATGACATATCTGCAACAGGCAAAATTAGAATTCTGATGCAACGTTGACCAAACACCCAACAAAAACCGTTTCAAGGCTAGTTTCACGGCCCGGCACGACGTGTTTTTCAAAATTGTAATAATAGTGGTCGAATTTATGATCTGACCATCGTAAAACAGGCATGTCTGCAGAGTAAACCCACCAAAACGGCTGGTCTCCGGAGTTTTTCTTCTGGAGCAGTCCCTACATTAAGCTGTAGGCTGATCTCATTATCTAATCCGTTCGCAGGTGGTTTAACAAGAAGAATTACAACTGCTACGCTGACTCAGCTCCGGACGATGGTGTCCTGGGATTGGACAACCTGGATGGCCTTTTCTACTACCTCATGCTCGGAACGGCCGTCGCCATGTTGGTGTCCAGTCTGGAATGGTTGTATTTTAAATGTACGAAAAGTGGGAATGACGGGCCCACTGAATCAGTTAATTAAAGAAGCGTCATGGATATAAAAAAAGCAGAGGCTTATGACTTAATGGACCCAACCAATGTGGAAATGATTCACACGAATATCTTCTGCCATGTTTATCAAACTCACTAGTATCACATTATAGTAGATGTCATCATAGAAACGATGGTGTCCAGTCTAGGGATTGGACAACCTGGATGGCCTTTTCTACTATCTCATGCTCGGAACGGCCGTCGCCATGTTGGTGTCCAGTCTGGAATGGTTGTATTTTAAATGTAAGAAAAGGGGGAATGACGGGCGCAATGAATCAGTTAATTAAAGAAGCGTCATGGATATAAAAAAAGCAGAGGCTTATGACTTAATGGACCTAACCAATGTGGAAATGATTCACACGAATATCTTCTGCCATTTTCCCTATCAAACTCACTAGTATCACATTATAGTAGATGTCATCATAGAAACGATGGTGTCCAGTCTAGGGATTGGACAACCTGGATGGCCTTTTCTACTACCTCATGCTCGGAACGGCCGTCGCCATGTTGGTGTCCTGTCTGGATCGGTTGGATTTGAAATGCAAAAGAGGGGGGGGTGATGGGCCCAGTGGGTAGAGGGCTATCAGATCAGGGGGCATTTGGATGCAATAAAAGGCGGGGGGGGCAGGAGCAATGAATCGGCCAATCACAATGCTGTCAGGATGGTTTTATGGACCCCACCAATGTGGATGGTTCACACGAATATCTTCTGCCATTTTACCCATCAAACTCGCTGGCGTATAGTATCGCATTATAGCAGATGTCAGCATACAAATTGCTGGCAATAAAAGGTGGGAAGGCAGTACCAATGAATCTGCCAATCACAATTATGTCAGAATGGCAGAGGCTCATGACTTTATGTACATCACAATGTGGATGGTTCACACGAATATCCTCTGCCATTTTACGCACCTATACGTCACTGTTATCGCATGTCAGCATACAAATGGTTTCCATTACTTAATAATATGAGCCTCCAAAGACGCAGCAGTTGTAACTAAAGCATGTTGCATGTGAAACAAATGTATATCACAGATGTTTATAGCATTGGAATTCAGACACGTATACACATGAGCAGAGTCTGATGTTACGGCGATTGTTGTACTATAACAGCATGCTGCCTTATACCTAACATAGGAAACTGAGAAGTGCAGACCGTGTTGTATTTCCAGGCCACTCAGCCATGGAACAACGCTGAATAAACCCCACTGACTGTGTATGTAGTCTGTCTAACACTGTTATTCGTTCTCCGTGTCATTTAGTGATTTTCACTTCAGCGCAGGTTTTAACAGGGGACGCCACATAAGCATTGGTCTTTCCCATTGGCCAGCATCTTCTGTATATTATATTAGTATATCAATATGGTTTGCCTAAACGACTGGCAGGTTCTACATAAATTGCAAATCGCAGTTGGGTTATGGAAGAGACAGTGTACAGTAGAGAAAATTGACAAGAATACAATAATATACAATACGTACAATTAACAACAAACTTATTCAAACCCTTGGTAGGCCAATTACTATCACAATTGATTTAATGGGTATGAATAATGTTGATTCTACATCCTTAATGGCATTGAACGAAGGCGTAGGAAAATTCAAATAAGAAATATTTTTGCGGGACAAAGTAAGGCACTAGTCTACATTTTCGTTAACCACGTACGCGTATATGTTTTTAGTTTACTGGCCGGAAACACTGGTGAAAAAGACCGGATATGCTAAGTAGACAAAACGCGTGAATACGGGTAATAAAACCATGCTTTGGTACGAAGTAAAGGGAAAACCAGAAGTTACATGTAGTTGGCTGACGGAGGAGTAAAATGCAGCTATCTCATTTGGCCATTTGTTTCAGATCTCACCCTTATCGGCATCGCAAAGTACAACCGATGATAGATATACTCTTTTTCCTGTTAGGCTTATAAATAATTCACGTAAAGCCGGCACCACTTCGGCCTCATGCGGTCTATTACTGTTCAATGGATCGGGCCGGACACTTATTGCGCTAGGTCCATAGCAAGTGGCAATCGGAGCTCAAATTAGGCAAATTGTAGCTCGAGGACTGACCGAATATAAAAACACCGTACGCGTTTTCGAGTGGCTGTTCGGCACATTTCGAAAAAAAGCAAGTCGTTCACATCTCAAGGTGGAGACATTGAAGCATTTTTTCCTCAGAAATTGCCGCCGCGTGTCCATTTACTTCTCAACTTCAATTAATACTGTGATGAGCACTCATTCCTTCCCATTGGCACTCTGTTTCGATAATAACGTTAACTTCCGATAGCAATGGCATAATGTACGAACACAATCCTTCTCCATCATGGAAAGCCAGAAACAAAATCAAGGTCAATACTCGAAATGACTACAGGTCAAACAGGAGACAACAGACACGAAATCGTAATGGACCAAATGCTTTTAAGGAGGACAAATTAAAACAAGATTTGTTTGTTTTCTGAAGTACTCGTAAGTACTGGCACACGACGTTAGCAGTCCTAACAACGTGCTGCAGTTTCCGCTGGGCCGTGTAATGACTTATGTACATCGACCGTAACTGAGGCTTGTCCTACTGCGTACCCTAGTCTCCTGTAGAAAGGAAAGATGGCGGCATTGACCTGCCTCAGGCTTCCTCCTGCCTGGACGATCGGGATCCTCCTGGCGTTGTCCTGCGGTTGCCATGGTGATGGAAACAAGTTAAAAATTGGTAGGTAAAAAATACAATTACTTGTTAGCCTCACTGGTAGCGTTCTTGGCTAGGCCTGTCATGTGTTGTTTTGTATACTGCAATTGAGAGTATCACCTATATTTGTATAGTAATCAAACTGCTGTACAGTGACATTGAAAGCATAGATGTTCGTAGTTAAATGTAAATTGTATCATTCTCATCACTTTAAAACATTCTGTGTACTTAATAACAAACCACTATTTAACCCCACTGGACAAATTAATTGAACGACGCATATACAGTGTCTATCTTGCATAGGGCAAGCCTAAAATCTACTAGTCAGAGCCTAAATCACAGCGTAATAAGGTCTGGTCTCCGAGGACAATCACCACAAGACGTGAACCAATGCGCTAGCCCCTACAGATGTCATAGATGCCTAATGCGTTATGTTGTTTGGTTTAGGTGTTGTCTATGACGTTGGCGAAGGGGACTTTTTTGCCGCGATGACATCCAGTGTCCGTAGTCTCAACAGCAGCAAGGACCTGGCCCTGACCGGTATTCAACTGGACAAAGGTGCAACAAGCTGTCCTCTCCGCCAAGGTGGGTGGACATTTGATCATGATGATCTTTGTGCGTAGCAAAAACAAGACACGGAAAAAAGCGCCATGCCAAAAGTGTAATAACCATCATAGCGTCATCCAAAGATGTGAGAACCTGGATGACGTCATAGCGTACAGATATCACTAGCCGTAGTCGGTGCCATATTGTATCCTAAATGGCGATTTACATGGTCTTCATTTGACTAAGTTTTTATGCCCCCGTAAGATCTCGTGGTCTCTGAATACTAGTATCCACGGGCAAAAACTGCATGTTATCAACGATCGATAGGTAGCTGCTCGTGAATGAACGACGCATGCTGGCATCTTCCACTCTTAACGTTGGCCATAACGGTTGGTTGATAAGCCTCTGTTTCAAAGGTATGCGAGAATGGAGTTTTTCTACGTATTGGACTTGTGACTAGATGAATGAGTGAGAAATGACTCCCAGTAACATTTCAAACAAATTCTACGTAAATTGAAAGTATAACAAGTAACTACTTACTCCTAGTTAATAATAACTCTTAGTGACCAGTTAACCAATAAAGTTTACCATAGTGGCTGTCCTTGTTGCTGAACACACGGTGCAGCAATATTTCCCTGTCCTTGGTTCAACTATGTGAACCTGAAATGCAGCAGGAGTAGATAGAGTTTATTTACTCATCCAGTTTCCACTCCCCAGTTGGTGCCCAGGACCCCCTCCACGCCGTGATCCTGATGACCCCCCTCCCCACCCCCTGTACCTGCGGACTTACAGACGGACCACAACCGGCTCCAGTGGTTGTGCGCATGTACCAACCGGATCCGGAAACACCAGCTCTCCACTCCAAGGTACTGGACATCTTCCCGTCCCCAGAGCAGATGGCAACCATGTTGTTTGACGTCATGGAGGCCCTAGGCTGGAGGGAGACCTATATGGTGTACAACAAGCGGTCAGGTGAGTGAAAAACTTTGATTATCTGTGCAATAAAAGTGCCAGATGTCCGGTCCGGGAACCAGAATACCTAGTACCAGCTGCGAAATCCGGTGAGTTGGCTGAGCAGGTCTACAATCTTACCTTACCTTGACCACCTGAATAAGCATTGTGATTTTTCAAAAATCACAATGCTTGTTCAAGTGGTCGTCGTACTACAGTGCCGTATTGGCATGGCTGTCTTTCTCCAACATTGTATTGCATATTTTGCATGCCAAAATCGTTCGTTTGCTTCAACATACAAGAGTAGATCGTGTGAAAAAGGTCACATGTCTGTAACCGTAACTCTCGCGAGATTACGTTTTGAAGCTAGTGATTGGTCATTAATTATCCTGATAAAGTCGACAGTGTAATCCTTGTGTTGGAATAAAGTTCAACATTTTACTAAGAGTGAATATACTTAGTAGTGAGTGAAATATTAATGATTGACTGGAGACCTGATATTGACCCCTCCCATCACCATGTTGCAGAGTTTTACAGCTGCTTTGAAGCCATACTGAATGAAGCAGCCTCCCGCGAGTTCCCCCTCTGGTCTCAGGAGATTCCAGTTGACAAGGAAGACGGCGACGATCTGGACGCCATTTTGTCTGACGTCATGACTGCAGGGCGGATGAATTCGAATGTCCTTCTGATGACAAGCGCTGATGTTGTGGGGATCATTCTGGGCAAGGTTAGAGTTTATAGCACTGGCATGAATCCATCAAAGGGTGTATTTGTTGTGTGGTAACTAACATAATGAAGAGAAGAGGTCACCTTTTGGACGGGATTTCAGTCACGTCAGGATCCTGGAGACCAACCAGAGATGGTTGACTAATCAACAATGAGTCACATCTTCGTGTTGAGAGTCGTTCTAAACGCGTTGTATTTTTGACAAGTTGTATATCACTAATAACTAGAGATGTTGACAGTATCAAGAACTTCTAACAGGCCACTAGGTAACGCATATGTGTCGTCCTTTTATTTCCCACAACAGGCTGCCAACATGCTGCTTCTTACATCACAGAGCCGTTGGATCATCACAAGTTTCGTGAGTACACATGTATACATTTGAGGAAGATTTGTGAAGGGCTCCTGTAAAAATAGTCATCAACTTATTTTACGATCTGATTTACCATATCTTTTGGGAACTTGTGTTTTAAAGTTTCCTCATCAAAAATACGTTCTGATCAATTGACAATGATGTTAGGAAGTTGGGTAGGATTAGGTGATAGAAAGAAGTGCTGTTCCTATAAGTAATTATGTGAAACATTTCAACAGGATGTCCGAGAGAGTGACCTGCAGAGCGCCCGAAGCAGTGGAGCACTCCTGACGCTGCTCCGCCCCTTCCCTCAGTCAGATCTTCCCTGGGGACGAGACTTGCCTGATGGTCAGCTGTCTTACAGGATGCGGCTGGCTTTAGATGCAGTCAGGGTCGTGAGCAGCCTGTCTCCGGACCTGGTCACGGGATTTTCCCGTAGATCAAACAAGGCTGACTTAGCTCCAAAAAGCATAAATTGCCGTTCAAACAGAAACTATATAACCGAGGTAAGGTACATTTTTCCGGAATATGGGTCATCAGTCCTGATGAAGATCATAGTATCCATCGAAAAATCACTTTATGCTGTGAAATTCTTATTACCATCGTAGATCAGCTTTTATTCTGACAGCTTGCTGTTTCTCCAGGAAACCTTCTCCGGATTCAGCGGGCATGTGTCCTTTGAGTTTGACAGCTGTGGGAAGAGGATGAATTTAACAGTCTTCGTTCATGAGTACCTCCACGGGAAGACAAAACAGGTGATTACCTGTATGAAATACGTTTGGCAGTAAATCTAGTCTTTAATGTTGCAGGGAATTTACCGAGTGCCCATTTCCATGGCCTGAGCTAGCTGTAATTACTGGTTAAATAAATAAATTGAAATTGAAATAGCATGCAGCAAAGATACCGGGATGGACTAGCTTGCTAGTGATTGTCATCATCTGAAATTCGTATGTTTTCGGGTTGTCCGTTTAACAGGTGGGGACCTGGACCCCGGAAGGCACGACAGGTTTTAAGAAAAAATGGCAGAGACCCATCGACATCAACCTACTGTCGGGACGACACATTCGAGTTTACGCCGATTTCGTAAGTTCAACATTTGTGCCGCGTGGACGTACTGTGTCATTTTCTATCCGCACACGATGTCACGACATTTGTACAACTAGTGCAAAGGTTACACTGTTTAAGGCTTGGAGATCTCTTACCCAATACTCGTGCCGTTTCAATTGACTGTGATTTACTCTTATGTTCAGTTTGCAACACTTGATACGATAGACTAGTCATGTCGAACCGATCTTTGCTTTACAGAATAAACCATACTTCATGAAGAAACCAGGGAAAAGTGGCAAGGTTGGTTCGGCTCTGTATCACGGCTATATGCTGGACCTGCTGGAGATGTTGGCTTCACGACTGAACTTCACGTGGGACCTTACTGGGACGGGCAAGGCCTCTCAATCGAAGATGTTGGAGACAGTCAAGTCGGGCAAGGTTAGTTCTCACTATCCGTTTATCCTGTACCAAACGTCAGGTAAATATTTGCCTCCGTCAATGCTTTGTTTCCTCAAAATCTTAAATCACTTATTCTCTGACTTGCAGGTTGATACTTCACTCAGACATTAGTTGACCAGTTTTTTCGACTTCTTTCTGCCCACAGTATGACATGGTGTTGTGTCCCACGGCAATGCGGCCCAACTTGCATGGAAAAATAGAGTTTTCCCTCCCACTTGTCACACGCGGGTACTTCCTGACCACGAAAAAACCAGATCGTCTGCACGATCCACGTATCTTCAAGTTCATGAAACCATTTTCTGGAGAGGTAAATATCAATTGGTTTGCGCAGAATATAATTTTGTCTCAGCGATTCTTCCTCTTCAATCGTTAAAAACAAAATTTGTTTTAATATTTTACATATGTTAACGGAAATCATATCTGTAGAAAGTAGTAAGACCAATAAAATACAAAGGAAGGGAGCGATGTCTAGTCTGACAACGTTTCCTTGATACGACGTTATGCAGGTGTGGCTATGCTTTGTGGCCGCCGCTGTGGGAGTGAGTCTTGTCTTGGCGGCAAACGGCCGTCTGAACCCGTACGAGTGGGCTCGAGCAGCCGGGCGGGGAGAGGTGTCGGCAGAGGAGGCAGACAACCTTAGCCTCGCCAACAGTCTCTGGTAAGTTGAGTGAGTTCTAGCCTTCACCAGGCCTTCTTAGGATGGTAGAATTGGGCAAAATAAGGCCTGACTGTCCAGGAGAGTGGGTCATTAGGGTTTTTACTTAAAACTGTAAACTGTCTGACATGAACCCTTGTCCAGGAAGAAACTGTAATGACAAAGTTTTGTCTTTTACAGGTCCACTTATGGAGCGTCTGTGAGCCAGGGACAAGAGTTTCTACCCCGATCAGTTGCCGGAAGAGTGATAGCTGGAACTTGGTGGTTTTTCATACTGGTTATCATCGCGTCTTATACCGGTATGTAACAAGTTACTTTATTACGAGATAATGACGTAACATGGCAATATCATCTAGATCCTGTGTCTAAAGGTTGAAATTACTCTACTACATCGGCTGGAAATACGGCAGAATCAACATATTGAGCGATATTTATTTGACGATAGCGTCGTTCAAAGTGGTCATTGCGGTTATAAACATAGAACTTTTTGAAGTGTTAAGGTGTACGTTAGGATCATTATAGTTGTGATGGCATCATTGACTATCAAATGTTTTTTTCCAGCCAACTTGGCTGCCTTCCTGTCCCATCCTTCAGTAGACCAGACCATCAGGAGTCTGTCTGACCTGGCTGGGCAGACGGACGTGCCGTACGGAACCTTCAAAGGATACAGCTTTTACAAGTTCTTAAAGAAGTCTCAGGAGGAGCCGTTTAAGACTCTTGGGCGATATCTCGACAAGAATTCAGGTAAAGTAATCCACGCAACTAGAAAGTTCTTTTCGATACAGTCAAATGGTCGTATCAAGCAAAGTTATTGCTAAATTTGAATTTGGTCACAGAAATATATTGAAATGACTATAGCTATTTCATGTTTGGGGTCGTGTGGCATAACGACAGAGTGCTCGACTTGGAACCAAAAGGTCCCGGCTTCGAGTCATGACACGTCACAGATCTTTTGCCCTTGCCCTTGGGAAGGGTACTTGAGGCGGCATGCCTCACTTCTTGACTCAAGTGGACATGAGTATTGTCCTGTCCTGTATTTGTCCTCTGTGTTGGTGGCGACATAAAATAAGTTGAGTGTGCCGTCACCATATCTAGTCATAAAATGTTGAAATGAAAAAATACAAGTTTGGGAACGTCATTGAATGCTTTCTTTATCTATGACAGCATGACAGCAATTAGAATACATTCTGTTATTGAGATGATGCTATTCATTTAGTCTTGTTGTTCCGAGTAATGAAGTTGTCATTGCATCGTTTCCTTTGCAGATGAAGTCCTCACCAACAATACCCGTGAGGCATTTGAGCGCGCAGCTAAGGGTGACTTCATCTTCATTTCAGCCGGTACTTACGAGTACGAGATTTTCAACAAGAGGTGTGACATGGTCATCCTCACTGACGAGTACTTCTACAAGTATCAGGTCGCCCTTCCGTTTCGGCTCGGTTCGCCTTACCGGACGGAGGTCAACCTGGCCCTGATGGACATGGCAGCGGCCGGGCAGATGGATGTACTTGAGAACAGGTCAATATAGGTCACACTAGCAGGACGTATTGTGCTAAACTCGTTATGTCCCCCACCAAAAAACAGTTACTCAAGCAACTGGATATATGATTTTGGAAACGATCAGACGTTTCAGGTAGCATCCACTAGCTTTCCAGTGTTGCTGATGAAAGGTAGTGGATGCTACCTGAAACGTCTGACTGTTTCCAAGATCTTATCCAGTTGCTCGAGTAACTGTTCTTTGGCGTATCTTATTACCTGCTCGGCACGACGTGTTTTTCAAAATTGTAATAACAGTGGTCGATTTTATGATCTGACCATCGTAAAAACAGGCATGTCTGCAGAATAAACCCACCAAAACGGCTGGTCTCCGGAGTTTTTCTTCTGGAGCCGTCCCTACATTAAGCTGTAGGCTGATCCCATTATCTAATCCGTTCGCAGGTGGTTTAACAAGAAGAATTACAACTGCTACGCTGACTCAGCTCCGGACGATGGTGTCCTGGGATTGGACAACCTGGATGGCCTTTTCTACTACCTCATGCTCGGAACGGCCGTCGCCATGTTGGTGTCCAGTCTGGAATGGTTGTATTTTATATGTAAGAAAAGGGGGAATGGCGGACCCAATAATCCTGTTAATTAAAGGAGCAACATACGTATCAGATCAGGGGGCATTTGGATGCAAAAAGGGGGGAAGGCAGCACCAATGAATCTACCAATCACAATGCTGTCGGGATGGTAGAGGCTAATAACTTTATGGATCCCACCAATGTGGATGGTTCACACGAATATCTTCTGCCATTTTACCCATCAAACTCGCTGGTGTATAGTATCGCATTATAGCAGATGTCAGCATCATACAAATGCTTCTCCGGAC
>NW_017804464.1:4295480-4321971 GCF_001625305.1 Branchiostoma belcheri
CGAAGGTTAGAGTTTATAGCACTTGGCATGAATCCATCAAAGGGTGTATTTGTTGTGTGGTAACTAACACAATGAAGAGAAGAGGTCACCTTTTGGACGAGATTTCAGTCACGTCAGGATCCTGGAGACCAACCAGAGACGGTTGACTAATCAACAATGGGTCACATCTTCGTGTTGAGAGTCGTTCTAAACGCGTTGTATTTTTGACAAGTTGTATATCACTAATCACTAGAGATGTTGACAGTATCCAGTACTTCTAACAGGCCACTAGGTAACGCATATGTGTCTTCCTTTTATTTCCCACAACAGGCTGCCAACATGCTGCTTCTTACATCACGGAGCCGTTGGATTATCACAAGTTTCGTGAGTACACGTATACATTTGAGGAAAATTTGTGAAGGGCTCCTGTAAAATAGTCATCAACTTATTTTACGATCTGATTTACCATATCTTTTGGGAACTTGTGTTTTAAAGTTTCCTCATCAACGAATACGTTCTGATCAATTGACAATGATGTTAGGAAGTTGGTAGGATGACAGGTGATAGAAAGAAGTGCTGTTCCTATAAGTAATTATGTAAAACATTTCAACAGGATGTCCGAGAGAGTGACCTGCAGAGCGCCCGGAGCAGTGGAGCACTCCTGACGCTGCCTCCGCCCCTTCCCTCAGTCAGATCTGCCCGTGGGGACGAGACTTGCCTGATGGACACCTGTCTTACAGGATGCGGCTGGCTTTAGATGCAGTCAGGGTCGTGAGCAGCCTGTCTCCGGACCTGGTCACGGGATTTTCCCGTAGATCAAACAAGGCTGACTTAGCTCCAAAAAGCATAAACTGCCGTTCAAACAGAAACTATATAACCGAGGTAAGGTACATTTTCCGGAATATGGGTCGTCAGTCCTGATGAAGGTCATAGTGTCGATCGAAAATGCGATGATCATCACTTTATGCTGTGAAATTCTTATTACCAACGTAGATCAGCTTTTATTCTGACAGCTTGCTGTTTCTCCAGGAAACCTTCTCCGGATTCAGCGGGCATGTGTCCTTTGAGTTTGACAGCTGTGGGAAGAGGATGAATTTAACAGTCTTCGTTCATGAGTACCTCCACGGGAAGACGAAACAGGTGATTACCTGTATGAAATACGTTTGGCAGTAAATCTAGTCTTTAATGTTGCAGGGAATTTACCGAGTGCCCATTTCCATGGCCTGAGCTAGCTGTAATTACTGGTTAAATAAATAAATTGAAATTGAAATAGCATGCAGCAAAGATACCGGGATGGATTAGCTTGCTAGTGATTGTCATCATCTGAAATTCGTATGTTTTCGGGTTGTCTGTTTAACAGGTGGGAACCTGGACCCCGACGGGCACGACAGGTTTTAAGAAAAAATGGCAGAGACCCATCGACATCAACCTACTGTCGGGACGACACATTCGAGTTTACGCCGATTTCGTAAGTTCAACATTTGTGCCGCGTGGACGTACTGTGTCATTTTCTATCCGCACACGATGTCACGACATTTGTACAACTAGTGCAAAGGTTACACTGTTTAAGGCTTGGAGATCTCTTACCCAATACTCGTGCCGTTTCAATTGACTGTGATTTACTCTTATGTTCAGTTTGCAACACTTGATACGATAGACTAGTCACGTCGAACCGATCTTTGCTTTACAGAATAAACCATACTTCATGAAGAAACCAGGGAAAAGTGGCAAGGTTGGTTCGGCTCTGTATCACGGCTATATGCTGGACCTGCTGGAGATGTTGGCTTCACGACTGAACTTCACGTGGGACCTTACTGGGACGGGCAAGGCCTCTCAATCGAAGATGTTGGAGGCAGTCAAGTCGGGCAAGGTTAGTTCTCACTATCCGTTTATCCTGTACTAAACGTCAGGTAAATATTTGCCTCCGTCAATGCTTTGTTTCCTCAAAATCTTAAATCACTTATTCTCTGACTTGCAGGTTGATACTTCACTCAGACATTAGTTGACCAGTTTTTTCGACTTCTTTCTGCCCACAGTATGACATGGTGTTGTGTCCCACGGCAATGCGGCCCAACTTGCATGGAAAAATAGAGTTTTCCCTCCCACTTGTCACACGCGGGTACTTCCTGACCATGAAAAACCAGATCGTCTGCACGATCCACGTATCTTCGAGTTCATGAAACCATTTTCTGGAGAGGTGAATATCAATTATTTTAGTGACATGAACTTACTAGTATCTGCGTCGGTGACGGTTAGACATCCAGGTAATAAGATACGCCAAAAAACACTTACTCAAGTAAATGGATATGATTTTGGAAACGGTCAGTCGTTTCAGGTTGCATCCACTACCTTTCGTCAGTGGCACTATCATTCTTTACATTTATTTCAAGTTAAGATATCTTGTTTAGAACATAATTTTCCCCAGCGATTTTTCCTTTTCTTTCCAATCGTTAACAACATGTTATTTTTTGTTTTTGATTGTTGAACACTTAAGTGGGTGATTTTTGACAACTTATTTCTTAGATGTTTACCATACATTTCAATGAGAGCTCGAAATGGTGGGCTGTGCCCTTCCTTGATATGACGTTATGCAGGTGTGGCTATGCTTTGTGGCCGCCGCTTTGGGAGTGAGTCTTGTCTTGGCGGCAAACGGCCGTCTGAACCCGTACGAGTGGGCTCGAGCAGCCGGGCGGGGAGAGGTGTCGGCAGAGGAGGCAGACAACCTTAGCCTCGCCAACAGTCTCTGGTAAGTTGAGTGAGTTCTAGCCTTCACCAGGCCTTCTTAGGATGGTAGAACTGGGCAAAAATAAAGCCAGGAGAGTGGGTCATTGGGGTTTTGTCTGGCATGAACCCTTATCCAGGAAGAAACTGTAATGACAAAGTTTTGTACAGGTCCACTTATGGAGCTTCTGTGAGCCAGGGACAAGAGTTTCTACCCCGATCAGCTACCGGAAGAGTGATAGCTGGAACTTGGTGGTTTTTCATCCTTGTTATCATCGCATCTTATACTGGTATGCAACAAGTTACATTTTTTAGAGATAATGAAGACATGTCTCAACAGGGCAATATCATGTAGATGTGGTGTCTAAAAAGTTGATATTACTCTACTACATCGGCTGGAAATACGAAAATAATTGAGGGATATTTATTCGACGATAGGGTCGTTCAAATGAGACATTGCTGTTTTAAACATTACTTCGAGACTTTATTTCAAGATAAGGAAGAACATGACGTAGCATTGCAATATCTACTATCCGGTGTCTAAAACTTAGTAAAAGTTGATATTACTCTATTACATCCCCTGAAAATACGGCAAATACGGCAAAATCAACATTTGGGTGATATTTAATGTGACGATAGGGTCCTTAAAATATGTCATTGCTGTTTTAAATATAGAACCTTTTGAAGTGTTAAAAGTGTACGTTAGGATCATTATAGTTGTGATAGCATCATTGTTTTATTAATTAATTATTATTAATTATAATTTATTAATTATTATTTTTCAGCCAACTTGGCTGCCTTCCTGTCCCAGCCTTCAGTAGACCGGACCATCAGGAGTCTGTCTGACCTAGCTGGGCAGACAGACGTGCCGTACGGAACCTACAAGGGATACAAATTTTACAAGTTCTTAAAGAAGTCTCAGGAGGAGCCGTTTAAGACTCTTGGGCGATATCTCGACAAGAATTCAGGTAAAGTAATCCACGCAACTAGAAACTTCTTTTCGATACAGTCAAAAAGTCGTATCAAGCAAAGTTATTGCTAAATTTGAATTTGGTCACAGAAATATATTGAAATGACTATAGCTTCATGTTTGGGGTCGTGTGGCATAACGACAGAGTGCTCGACTTGGAACCAAAAGGTCCCGGCTTCGAGTCATGACACGTCACAGATCTTTTGCCCTTGCCCTTGGGAAGGGTACTTGACACGACATGCCTCACTTCTTGACTCAAGTGGACATGAGTATTGTCCTGTCCTGTATTTGTCCTCTGCGTTGGTGGCGACTTAAAATAAGTTGAGTGTGCCGTCACCATATCTAGTCATGAAATGTTGGAATAAAAAAATACAAGTTTGGGAACGTCATTGAATGCCTTCTTTCTCTATAACAGCAATTAGAAGACATTATTTTGTCGTATTGTTGGTGAGTAATGAAGTTGCCATTGCATCGTATCCTCTGCAGATGAAGTCGTCACCAACAGTACCCGTGAGGCATTTGAGCGCGCAGCTAAGGGTGACTTCATCTTCATTTCAGCCAGTACTTACGAGTACGAGATTCTCAACAAGAGGTGTGACATGGTCATCCTCACTGACGAGTACTTCTACAAGTATCAGGTCGCCCTTCCGTTTCGGCTCGGTTCGCCTTACCGGACAGAGGTCAATCTTGCCCTGATGGACATGGCAACGGCCGGGCAGATGGATGTACTTGAGAACAGGTCAATATAGGTTACACTAGCAGGACGTATTGTGCTAAACTCGTTATGTCCCCCACCAAAAAACAGTTACTCAAGCAACTGGATATTATTTTGGAAACGATCAGACGTTTCAGGTAGCATCCACTAGCTTTCCAGTGTTGCTGATGAAAGGTAGTGGATGCTACCTGAAACGTCTGACTGTTTCCAAAATCATATTCAGTTGCTCGAGTAACTGTTCTTTGGCGTATCTTATTACCTGGATGTCTAACCTCCACCGTTGGAACCCCTAACGTATTGTGTATAGCACTTCGAATTCAGCAAAACGTCTCGTGTAAAGCCGTATTCGCGTATTTTCAAGTGTTGTGTCGGAAATGACATCGTCTACAACAGTCAAAACTCAAATTCCGATGCAACATTGACCAAACACTCAACAAAAACCGTTGTAAGGCTGGTCTCTGGAGTTGTTTTTTTTCTGGAGCAGTCCCTGCATTAAGCTGTAGGCTGATCCCATTATCTAATCCGTTCACAGGTGGTTTAACAAGAAGAATTACAACTGCTACGCTGACTCAGCTCCGGACGATGGTGTCCTGGGATTGGACAACCTGGATGGCCTTTTCTACTACCTCATGCTCGGAACGGCCGTCGCCATGTTGGTGTCCTGTCTGGAATGGTTGTATTTTAGATGCAAGAAAAGGGGAAATGACGGAACCAGTGAACCTAGTGAACCAGTTAAGTAAAAAAAAGCGTGATGAGAAGAGAGCTATCAGATCAGGGGGCATTTGGATGCCAAAAGTTGGGGAGGAGGATCTGCCAATCACAATGATGTCAGGATGTCAGAGGCTCATGACTTTATGGACCTCACAATGTTGATGGCTCACACGAATATCCTCTGCTATCTTACGCATCAAAGTCACTTTTATCACATGTGATTCCCATTACTTAAGTAATATGAGCCTGCAAAGACGTGGCAATGGTAACTAAAGCATGTTGCATGTGAAACAAATGTATATCACAGATATTTATAGCATTGGTATTCAGACACGTATACACATGGGCAGAGTCTGTTGTTACTGGATTGGTATACTTTATATATTACGTATCTCTCTATCTATATCTCTCTCTCTCTCTCTCTCTATATATATATATATATATAGAGAGAGAGAGAGAGAGAGAGAGAGACTATAACAGCATGTTGCCTTTTACCTAACATTCGGAAACTTAAAAGCGCAGACCGTGTTGTCTTTCCAGGCCACTCAGCCATGGAACAACGCTGAACAATAAACTAGTTTGACTGTGGTCAATCGACCACTACTATGCATGATACATGACTCAGATTCATTTTTGTTTCTGACGAGGTTATATATATATCGGGTGACATCAGGTGTCCAATACATATCAACCTTTGGAACTACCTGGACCAAGATTGACATATGTAACATTGGCGAGTCAATGTTACATGTGTCAATGCTACATATGTCAATGTTACATATGTCAATGTTACATATGTCAATGTTACATATGTCAATGTTACATATGTCAATGCTACGTATGTCAATGTTGCATATGTTAATGGTACATGTGTCATTGCTACATATGTCAATGTTACATGTGGAAAATATTTTACCAGAGAGAGCATTTATTAGAACATTATTATATATTTTCACTGCATTGAATGGTAAAATCATGAGAGTATGTGATTTTTGATTGGACAAATTGGATAGAAACTGGGAAGACATGAAAGAGGTTTAAAATTCACACGATGAGCTCGCACTTTTCCTGGTTTGCCTCATGTAACTCCGAATGCAACGCATCTTCTCCTGATACCTGATAAATAATGTACATAAACCAGTCCCCATTCAAGCCCGGTGCGGTCTATGGTTGTTCAATGGAGATTATTCATAATAAACTGGGGCTAATAGCTCTAAAGTAAACGGTAATCAGATCTCCGATTAGGTAGATTGCAGATTGCGGAGCAGCACCAGCACACATCGTGCATGGGTTGTCCGTACGGTCCGTATCTCTAGTCATCATACATAGCCTCAACCAGGCTTCAGGAGACGGCTAGCGCTGGAAAGAGTAGAAATCGGCCAAATAGAGAGATGACATGCTGAGGGAGTTGGTCCGCTAGAGAATATATTTTGCCGCATCCGGTGTTCGGCAAAATGTACTCTCTATAGCGGACCAACTCTTTTTGGCCGCTTTCTACTCTTTCCAGTCGTCTCCCGAAGCCCGATAGAGGCTAATCATACCAGCGGTTGTTTCTACTGTCATACTGAGAGCCAATGAATGGCAACAAATAATCAGTTTTAATTTTCATGCTCATACAATTACCGTACTTTCTATCCATCAAAATATACAATAATCTCCTTTATTGTCATGCCTGTCAGTTGAAAGTACGCCGAGCTGTCATAAACTTGTGTTGGAAAGATTTACTGTCCTATTACTGATATGTCAACAGGCATCCATAGAGAACTACTAGTACTATGTAATGCTTATCTACTCAACAATGTATTTTGATCTCATCATCATCATCTCATCTTGTCGTGAGAGTTTCAAGGATGCTCGTGACCCTTTTCCACCAGCCCTCTCTATCCTCCATAGCACTGCATGGTCAGGTCTTCCGGTCTGCAACCCGCATCCTCACACAGTTGATGTATGTAGGTCTGCCTACAGTGCCATGCCCATGTTTAGGTGCCCAGAGAATATTCAATCTAGAATAGGATATTCCCTGACAGTTAAACATGGTAGTAAAACGCCGGAAAAGCGATGTGCAGAAGTGACATAGTCCAGACACAGGAGAACAAGCCACCGTGACAGTGAGGGTAGGGCAAGTGTACCACTTTCCGAGAAGCCCACTAATTGGAGGTAATTAAATAGCGGGGATTAAATAAGGAAGACGCAGGCGCGGCCACAATCAGCGCTGGACATCTCACATCTGAGGACTAATGAAGAAGCATCCGATCAACACCAAGGACAACAGACAACACAGATTTTGTCTTTCCAACACTCGGCTGTTCTTCGGTGTCAGTAACTGGACAGCTTAGGAGTCATTCAAAAGGGAATACCGGACCGCACCGTTCCAGTTATCGGTAAGTTCTTGTTCTATTACCATAGCTTTGGTCGTTGTAGCGTCGCCCCATTTTGAGTTCTTAGATAGCTGACGAATTCATGATAACTGACGTACATCGCAGCTGGAACTGAAGACTGTGGCGGCAGAGTGATTTTAAGATGCGTCCGACGTTACGGCTAATTCAAGCTTGATAAGATTTAAGCCCCTTGGAATCCTTCGGTCCTTTGAGATTCTTCGGCCGGAACTGGTTCAAGGCTATATATGGGACCCTTTATCTATTAGTAAGTAGGATGTTCTTGCGTGCTTACGTTACTGGCTTGCGACGTAAGCTAGATATGCCAGAGTTGCCTTAGCACAAAACTGTTTCCGATTTAAGTTTCAAGTTTACTTATTAATCCAGAGTATATCTCAGATCTACTGATCTTTTTTGCGTTGTACCAGGCATGTACCTTACAAATGCAGGACCTTATATCCAATATTGTGGTCAAAACGGCTGTCTTTTCTTGCTGTATGATCTGCGTGAAAACTTTCAATACCCAATCTACTTTCATATGCAGAGGTCACATTTTGTCTATTTGTTTATTTTGATTTTTCACAAAGTGGGGGCCCGGCCGGGCTGTTTCCATGAACGAAAAATCAACAATTTATGTCAACTATATACGCAAAAAGTACCCATTATTAATTTTTTTCAACTTCTGTGTGCTTTGTTGTTGTTGTTTTTTTGGTTCCATAAGACTGCCCGGCCGGGCCCCGGTTTAGAAATGTGATCTTAGCATAAGAAAGTCTGTTTCACCATTCAATTGTACTGCTTTATACCAGGAGTGACACTCTCACGTAACACGTTTCATAAATCATAGATGGATGTCCAAGATAATGGCAGACGAAGAAGCAGCCGAATTGAATTGGGAAAGGGTTGCGGTTAGCTATAGAAAACGTGCGTGGACAGAAAGCCCATTCCGTTGTCCTGCAGTCAGCGCAGACACTCCGTTTACTAGTCTGGCTAAACGCTAAAATATGAAGAAGACACCGGTTACAGTTGTTCCGTAGTACGTGCCAGAAGTTTCCATAGATCCACAAAAATCTTCAAAGATTTGATACATTGGCTCTATTGGCTTCACTGGTCTGGCTAGTGACTGCCCCCCACCCCCACACTCTCATCAAGGAAAACGAATTATGCGATTATAATTGCCAACGTTCACTGCATGCGGGTTTGGCGACTATCCGACATCCACTGAATACGAAGTTGATGTGACGTATTTCATAACCAGTCACGTAGACCAACCTTCATTCTAAAACACCGTCTTTGTACGAATTCTGGCTACCCTACGCAAGGTTGTAAGTTTTGTAATCTTTAGTCTTACATTCTACTCAGACTCAGTGTTTTAAGAATTCTATTTCTGCATTACGGCGTCACTGCTTGGGCCTCAGCTACAATGTGTACTTCATACGGGTGTATCTTGCGTTTCCCACTGAGTACTGCTGGTTAGGTGTTGACGTTAAGACATTTGTAGTATTTGTTTTCAAATATAGATGTCCATATTGTGAATGATATATACGTTTTTGTACAGTGGTATTATTCAGGTTAACGTGTTAGCTGTGTGACTGTTTTAGCTGATTCATTCGTTCTGTAAACGGCATTATATAGCCAATGGGCCATTGCAATGAGTGTGACGCTAAGCAAAATAAATAAGCAATTGGATAAATTCTCAGCATTTCGTGATTATGTATTTTTCTACCGGTACCTGTCTATATGTACTTCATCGAAGTACTTCCCTCTGTCAGATCTTTGTCCTTTGAAACTATCTTGTCCAAACGTAAGGAGTCCCAGTCCTTTTCACCGTGCGCATGCCGATTCAATCACTCTGTTTGCAACATTTCCTCCTCGACCCAGTGATGTCTTTCTTATCAGGCCACGCTCTTTGTTTACTGAGAGATTCAATCATCTTAGTGCCGCTTGCAAATTCAATAACACTGTTGAAATGGAATATATCAGCATTATAACTACGTTTTCCTGTCCAGGACGGCGTCACTGTTCCACATTCAAACCGTCCACATATGAGACGTATCCTTGACACACCTGCGCAGCTACACCATCGCTAGTACCGCACATAGCTTTGAAATTCACCTTCAGCAGTGCCACCTGTACCAGGTGTAAAGATGAGGACGTGTCTCTTCGCAGTGACGTATCTGCTCCTGATCCTCTGTTGCCATGGCAACGCGAGAGACATCTATGTGGGTGAGTCCGATTTCTGGAATATATAACTAGGGGTGCGCAAGGGTGGATATTTGTGACGAGCATGGAAAACGATCGGACATGAAAGTTATAATTAGCTTGGTTTCCCATCTCTTTACTTTGTTTAGTAGAGGTTAGAGGGTGTACAAAATTTTGCCTGGCCCTGTTACTTGACGTTATACAATTGTTGATACCCGTGTATAACAATTTCTTTCTCAAAATGCCATCGCGCATGTAGTTTTCCGAATCTTTGATTTCATGCCATGTAGAGAATATGACAGGTCAGATGGCTACAAGTGTCTTTACCTGTTGAGTTCAGTATAACACTAGAACTTGCAAACTGAATTTCATTTCAGCCATTCTTCAAAGAATTGGGTCATGAATATATAGCATTTAAACACCATTGAGAATCAAGATTGCTAATCTTTCAGTGAAGAGTGCCGATGTTGTGAGTGGGACAAATCTTCACATATCAGATAAAGATTATCTCTCTCTGAAGTGCCGACAAAAACGTGTAATTGCCTAAGTGTTTCTAATGTGTGAAGAGATGGAGCAGAGTTATAGTTGTGCTTATTTCTCATTAACACAGTTTCTCACCCAGTGTCTGTTGTCATCCCTGTGTACATCAGTAGAAGGACAGCTTGTCTGTGTAATACAAAGGTGGCCAGAGAAAGTATACAGTAATCGCCAAGCAGATGTTTCGATGGCTGCAAAATACAGTATCAAATTGGCCATGCAGTATTGGCCAGACTGTATTCATTTGCCACCCAAATTTGTTGGGTACTGCCTGCCCAATTTGATACTGTATTTTGCAGCCACCGAAACATCTGCTTGGAGATTACCGGGAAAGTACTAATTCGCTAGTGCTACTGGAGAATTCGTTGTTGAGAGAATGCGTGACTTTAGATTTAGTCTTCGACTGGTCTGAGTAGCCTGGCTTCTATCGTTTTTGAACCCAAATGCCAACTGTTCTTGGCTTATTCGGGTACGACATTTTGCAGTGACATATGCATGTAGGTGACAGGAGTAGAGCGGACCATGAAATTGCAACATTATGTAACCCAACACCAGTCACCATGTTGGCAGATGACCTACAAAAAACAAGCAAGGACTACTTGCTTTAAGTCACTTCTATATTACTAGTATTTTTCGCAGTGTGAAATACGTCATTCATTAAGAAATTATACTAAAAGAATGTTCCTGTTTTTCTTGATTTTGTTAAATGAAGAAGATCCCCTGTGTTTTTCGGTCACAAAAGATGAATCAGACGGTAGAAAGTCGGTGTCAGTTTTGCCCGACATTTTGTGATGAAGGCGGGACAAGATTTCTCTCCTCCGCCTGAGTGATGATTTATACACAGAGATAATGTCTAACGGAAAACACATCAGTGATTCACGAGGACAAACCGGCTGATGTTATCCAGCCTTAACTAACTTTTAATCATCCCGTAAATGTGCCGCCTTCTTAATTATTCATGTTTAGATCGTCCACAGAGATCTGACAAGGCCTAAAGATAAAGAGTGCATCGTAATCTTGATTGTGCTGTTGTTCTTGACACCTTGAAGTATTACAAGCGAATTTTTTACGCTTCTGTAGGAGTAGTACACACAGGAAGCCAGGAATGCCAACTTGCAGAAGTGACATCTAGCGCTCAGAAGCTGAACGGCAGCCAGGATAGCGACGCCGTCATCTCTGTAGTTTCCGTGGAAACGAACGACAGCACATGCGCACTGGACCAAGGTAAGTCAATCGAGTGCCATGAAGATAGCAAGGCATGTGGGTAGGTCTTGATGAGAGAGAATAACTCAAGATCCACGGCGGTCTGTCACTACGGCATTCTTTCCCATTGCTAGGCGCGTTCTAAAAGGTATCGGGTTACAAGACGCTATTTTGGCCTGTTTTGGACTACCCGTAAAATATTTGAAAATAAACAAATAGTATTTAGTGGTAAGTTTCGTCAAATTGAAATGAAATTATCGTCTTAACATCCTTTTAATGTTAGCTTTTTATGTTAAATCACTGATTTTGTTAAATTTTGCTCAGAAAGACGATTATTTTCGGGTTTCCGAGCACACGTTATGTCATGTTTTTAGGCATACCTCGTTCAAACCTGGCCCCGTGTATTACCCCAGATCCCCGATCTTTGTATTTTTCGACGACTAGGAATAAGATCAAAAATCGTGTTTTAGGGATTTTTTAATTTCTGATTTTAAGTCTAGTTTTTGTCAACATATTGGTGAAAAAATAGCATTTTTTTTACATTTTTCTCACTAAAATACCCATAATTCAAAATTGAGGCCATTTTTTAAAAATCCCTAAAACACGATTTTCGGGACAACCGTTAGGGTCATTTTGAGCCGTAAATGGGGTATGTTTGACTCTCCACGCTTCCAGGTTTGAACGAGTTTTGCAGACATGTCATATCACCCGAAAGTGTGCATTGTGTTATTCATACAGGTGTAAAGAATCATTACAGTATTCAAGGTCACCCAAGGATACGACTATAGCTTCGCTATATGTTACATGTCCACCAAAAATGATAGCGGACATGTACTGTCCAGGAAACTGTTTGTATCTATGGAAAATTGTTGTTTTTTATCTGTTGCAAGGCACTCAGGCAGAAGGGCTTGTTTTGCCGCTTTATGGTAAATGACCGCAGGTGACCCCGAAATGGAACGCGGGTTCGATTCGAATTGCCCAGATCGAACACGATCGAACACAGTTCGGGCTCTATGAAATGTGGGAACTTTGCAGCCCAGATTTGACCACCGTGATCTCGGTTTTGGTATGTAGGCAACTTAAGTGATTGTTGACATAATCAAATTACACAGGATCTGATTTGCATCAACAAGGAAATTCTATAAATCTGTTTCGTTCGATAATAGGACTATGAAACACTTGTAACATATATAACTGAGAACAACAGGAACAAAATTGCAGCTGATAACTGATTGGTTATAATTTTAAAAAAACAATAACCAATCAGAATATGCAATTAGTTATTTTATGGCAATCCTAATGTGCATAGAAACAAGAAAAGTAATTGGCTACTGGAGATTGAATCGACAGTCTGATTGGCTATCGTTTTTTTAAATTAACCAATCAGTTATCAGCAGCAATTTTGCTGTCACCGTCTCACCCTGCAATAATGTTGTATACCGCTAAACGGCGCTTTTGTCACGCTGTCGAGAAGTTCAACAATATGGCGACCATTGGGTTGTTCTGACCTGCAATGCATGGACAGAAACAGGGAGTTATTGCTCAATAAAGGTAATGTTAAGTTAAATTGTATTGTCTTTGTAGTTTATAGACTTTCTAGACGTCAGACGTAACCTTGGACAAGCGCCACACAACTGTTGAAACGCCGTAAAGCGGCTTAAAGTTCCGCTAGCGCCATGTTTATCCAGCCGAGGCAACTCCAATGTGGATAGTAGAGATATTGAACTGGAGTCATAGTTCTCATTCTAGTGCAAGAAAACACAACAAATATGGTGAATTCTGTGCAGTGTTGGGTGGCACAGGCAGCTATGAACATATTCTGTGCAAAGGTTCGGCATGTAGCACCGCGCCTTTGACCGAATAAGCCCAAACCGTCACCGGGTCGGGAGCAATATTTTCTCGGGGGCTAGTGGCGGGGTCTCCCGCAAGAATTCGGGTTGCGCGACCTGGGAAATTTACGCGTTATATTGCATGTCATTATTGCCATCATAGTATGTATTGAACATCTAGGGATACATGGGTCTTCTATTAGGAAGTACAGCAGGGTTATATTGTAAAACTCCAGTAACTTGGGTTGAACTTGAAGTGTAACACAAGAGAAAGGAGTAACTCGAGTCAATTAAGGTTGACTCTGACACCTGGGATCGAACCCGCGCCGCTCGTGCGGTGTGTCAGCTCACAACCAGTGCACAAACCGATTCGGCCAAAAGATCCAGGATCCATTGGGCGGGCAGTTAGTGACGCAACCTCTTGTTTTTTCATCCTTTTTTGCCTGGGTTCTCTGAAATTCATGTTGTCTGGTCTTTAAGACATACGTTTGTTTACTTGGGCCATACATGTAACATTACATCAGAAGTTGTCGGTAGGCTCAGCTTTAATATGGTTATGTGTCCTTTTTTGACTGCCCCGTTTCACATTTCAACTCCAGCTATACAGCAGCACCCTCTCCAAGCCCTGATTCTGCTGGCCCCCTCCCACCCCCATGTTTCTGCGGAGGACCAGACAGACCACGGCTGCCACCAGTGGCTGTGCGCACCTACCAGACAGGCTTGGCCGAACCAGCTCTCCGCTCCGAGGGTACTGGACATGTTCCCATCCCCAGAGCAGCTGGCAACCATGTAGTTTGACGTCATGGAGGCCTACAGATGGAAGTCAGCCTATGTCCTGTACAACAAGCGGTCAGGTAAATGGCATTTTATAATACTATTATAGCAAGTACATGTATGATATGAATATGATGCAACAAGTATGATTTATGCCATAACAACCTTGCGATGGGGTTGATGCCAACTGCCAAGGTCAACTGATGATCATCAACAGACAATAGGCCTGCCAAAGAATTCATACGAATTTTATGGATTTCATACGAATTTACAGCATTCATACAAATTTTACAAAATACATACGACCCATTACAACTCAAGGAAACATACAAATTTCACGAAGTACATACAATCCATTACTAGTACCAGAAAGTTAACATAAAATATGAATTTTATGGAATTAATATGATCCATAACTTGGAAACATACGATCCTTACTGATTTGGTGACCTGCACCTGGGTCAACAAATTAGTAAGGATCTTATGTTTCCGAGTAATGAATCGTATACGTATTCCATAAAATTTGTATGGATTCCTTTAAATTCGTTTGAATTCCATAAAATTCATACAAATTCTTTGGCACCCCCAAACAGCAGAACAAAGCGCAAACATTAAATGCCTGACACAGATTATCTACATGTACTGTCATACCCAGAGTTCTATCGGTGTCTTGAAGCCATGGGGAACATGGTGACAATAAGACGGTGGCACCTGTGGTTCCGGGAAGTTCCCGCCAGGGTGGCCACCCAGGCGGACAGAGACTCTGTGGACGCCATCTTGTCTGACGTTCAAACTTCCAGACGGATCCACATCGTGATGATGACAGATGATGACGTCATTGACGCCATATTAGAACAGGTATCGTTGATACAAAAAATCCAACGGCTAAGATACAGCTTTCAGCTATAACTTTTTATTGGCCCAAGAAAGTAAATGTGGCATATACATTTTGTAATCTCAAAAGTTTCCGATAATTAGCACCAGATTAATCCGTATCAGATTAACTTTTGTAAAAGAAAGACCTTTGATTATGAGAAAAGATATATGGCCTCTGTGTATTGCATCATCTTCTGTTTATTTATTTGATATTTCTTCTTCGTTTATTCAGGCTTTCCACAGAATGCTGCTGACGTCACAGAGTCACTGGATCATCACCAACTTTGTGAGTATAAACATTGATATTAATAGAGGAGCTGGTACATGTAATTCAAGTTGTTCAAATTGCATCCCCATTACAAATATACAACATCTTACTAAAAAAAAAAGGTAGCAAGGATTAGCTACAGAAGTGAAGCAAGATTGGGAATCCATTTGGAGATTTAGTATAGCATGTTACTTCTTTTAGAAATCTTTTAATAAATTAGTACAAGGTACTGTGTATGTACTTGATCTGATCGATTTCCTAACTAACATGTACACTAACAGAGTTGTATTGCAATTTCTTGTTCAAAGGATGCCCATAAGAAACAGCTGGACAGTTTTCGGCACAGTGGAGCCCGCTTCACGTTACTTAGCCTGTTTCCAGACAAATCCACCCCAGGCTCGTCTGATCTGGCACTGACTGGCAGGAACCGGTCTACACCACATCGGAACCAAACAGTACCAGATGGAACACCAAACCGGTTGGATTTGGGACGAACCGGTGAAAAAACATCCATGACTGAACTGGACGGGTTCGGTTTCAGCAAACCTGGACAGAACCTGACCAGACTGGACCGGTGCAGGGATCCGTTGTCCAACGCGGCACTTCTAGCCCGGGATTCAGTGTCCATCCTGGCAGATCTGCTATCCTCCTCGGAAGAGCAAAAAACGTCCAGACCATTTGAAGCCTGGCAGGGACAAGAAAACTGCAGCCAGATAAACCAAAGTTCTGAGGTAGGTCTGATAAAGAAAAATGTGTAGGAAATATACTGTGGATGCACAAAAGAAGTCAGTCAATTCTGTGACATTTTTACATCTTTAAATTTGTCTCGAGTGGGGGTCAGTGGCACAACGGTTAGAGCGTTGTTCTTGGAACCAATGGGTCCTGGGTTTGATACTCACCGTGGTCCGATGTTCTGTCCTTCAGAAAGGCACTTTACATGACTTCCACACCTGTACAGTGGAGTGACGAAGACCGAGCCTCGTAGGCTAATCTGTCTAAATGTGTGCCAAAAACACACCATGGATTTGGTATGCCAATGTGACAACATCTACACATTTGCCACCAAGAGCCGTTGAATTTAAAAAAAAAATTTGTCATGGTAAAAAATCTTACATGCATATTTCTTCTCAGGTCAAGTTTCGTGGTGCCAGTGGGGATGTGTCGTTTGACGGCTGTGGCAAGAGAACTGACGTCAACATCTACATCCACGAGTACAGCGATGGCATGGAAAAAGAGGTAAGAAAACCTACAAGATTTCATACCTTCTCGATCATTTTAACCTATCTGTACACAAAGTTTTATATTACCTCTTCCAATTCCTTTTCCTTTCGAACTTTGCTACATGGTTCTGTGGTGTATTGTGGGGTCAGATCTGTATGTTTTCCTTTTGCTCTGTTTCTTTTTATTCTTCTCCAAATAAATAAGGTCAATGACCTGTAATCATGTTGCAATTTTATAGCAGGAGGGATTTAGACTCCTGTGAGTCCTGTCACCATAATTATATATGAATGTGTTTGAGTAACAGAGCAGACCATATGCAAACATAATATGCATTTTCTTTGCAAATGTTATCTTTCTAGTAATGTTTACCAAAGGAAACATATTGTTTTTGCTCAGTTTCTTCCTCTTCTTCTTCTCCAAACAGTGACCTCTGACCTGAGCAATGACATGATTTGTTGACGCTTGTCACCATGGTGACTGGTGTTGGGTTACATAATGTTGCAATTTCATGGTCTGCTCTGCTCCTGTCACCATATACTACTAGTGTAAATGTGTTTGAGTGAGAATTAACAGAGCAGACCATGTCCGAAGATAAACATTATACATTTGCTTTGCAAATGTTACTTCTCTAGTTTTTCTATTGTTCTTCTGTGTCAAAAGGTCACAATTCTTTTTCATTCTATGATTCGTGTTTTGGATTGCACTTGCAGGTAGGGTCCTGGAAGACAGATGGCGCTGTTGATATGAACTCCACCATTGGTTACGTGGAGATGAACAGTCTTCTGGGAGGACGGCACCTTCAGGTCTACGGTTACCTGGTGAGTAAGAAATGGCTAGGAGTGTGCTAGGCTTTTAACGTTTAATGGAGGAAGTAAAAGCAAATGCAGATTGTACTAAGTTGAGCTGACTGGCAAGTTTTTTTTCAGACATTAAAATTGCAAAACTGCAAAACAATGCTGTTTTTTTTTGCATTGAAGGGGTTTGGAAGCAGTAAGATGGGACAGTCTGAAAATGTTGATATTCATGGTAGCAAAAGTTTGTCATCTAAGAAAAGTGGAATGTTCGCAGTTGTGTTGTGGCAGGTGCAGCAAAAGAAAGTCAGAAAATTATTTTTTCATGATAATGATAAAGTAGAGAAGTGAAAAGTACAGTGAAAAGTTCAGTGATTTACAGTATTTCCTATACAGATAGCATAGAATCTATACATGATATTATCGTATAGCCAGAAGAAGTTGACCAGTCAGAAGGCTCCATTTTCCATGGGTTATAAATAATAAGACAGTAACCTCAAAAGTGGTCAATTATTAGAATAACTGACCACTTTTTGGACCATACCATTGTACAGGGGACAGGACACTAACAGTATTGTTGTTTGCTACGCTCACTTAGTGGTTTATTCAGTGGTTATCGCACCTGACCAGGGATTATCTCACCATATACACCTCGGGGCGGGGCATTAACCCTTTATTATCACACCTTTCAGAGTAAACCCTTTATCATAAAGAAGAAACACGCTAATGCGGAGGGTCTGACCGGGCGTGACCGTTACGAAGGTTTTATGCTTGATATGACCGACATGTTGGCCGCTCGGTTAAACTTCACCTGGAACCTGACCATGGGTACTGACTACAAAGGTGCCATAACATCGGGAAAGGTGGGTCTTCATCACTTAGAGATGAAATAAGAAGTGTGTTTTCCTGTAACATTGCCTAGGTTAAAAAAAATGTAATAGTTGTGTTTCCTGTTTCAGTCTTGAAAAAATTAGGGTCAGTACGTAGGGATTATCTTTTTTCCTTTCTTTTTTTTATTAGACTTTGGCAATCTGTAGTGATCCAACTTGTGATCCAACTTTACATACACTTTAACCAAGTAAAACTTGCATGAGGACACTTATATGTCGGAAACAAACTGTACAATGTTTCATCACTCACGTGTCAGGTCATGGAGCTAGAAAAGGTCGATCAGCTCGAAAAATTTATGTCCCTTGCAGGAGTCCACCCCCAAAAAAGGCTAGGGTCTGCATTTTTTTCTAGGGTCGGTCAGGAAACAGGAAACACAACATTTTTTTCCTAGGCCTAAACACACTTCTTCAGTACCTGAGTACGAGTTCCTTCCACAGTCAGTCTAAATATTGTCTTGTATAGTACGTACTTTGGAGCCAGTGTAAAGAAGTTGGCAAAAATGTTAGCTTTGTATTCTACCTGTTAGCTGAAACAGAGACATTTGCATGCACTCAGGAATTTGAGACCCTCTGTTGACAGCTTGTATCTAGAAGCAAAGAATTGATGAAAAGTATAACTAACAAAAGCCACTTTTATTTTATGTTTATGTTATACTTTATGTCATCTTTATGTTAACATTTGTATTATGTTTTATGAGCAGTGGATTCACATAAGCACAAGTGCTTCCTATCCAATGCTCAAAAATCCATGTGAATAAAATAAAAAATAAATAAAAATAAAAATAAAAAATAACTAACAAAACTAGAACACAAAATGGCGACCCAAATTCTTGATTTGCATATTGTGCAAATATGAAAGAAATGATGTTTATTTCACTATTTGTCTCTACAGCGTAAATTAGGTGATTAAAACTGACAGCCCTTATGGCAATATTGTGCCAATGCACAATCTCTGTCAAAAGTCATCAACAAACATTTTTTTCTTATCCTTTCTGATGGTTACAGTACGACTTCGTGTTGTTCCCGATGTCCATACGCTCGCGCCGCATGAAAACGATGCAGCTGTCCATCCCTCTGCGCACACGTGGATACTTCCTGACCATGAAGAAGTCAGACCGTCGTCTCCCCGGCATGTTCCAGTTCATGGCACCCTTCTCTAAGAGGGTAAGAATAATCTCCAAGCAGATCATATGGTGGCAAAACAATATCCATTGGCCACGAGGAGTGTCCATACCTTTGGTGACAAATGGACATTCCTCTCGCCAATGGATACTGCCTTGACACCGTATGATCTGCTTTGAGATTAGGAAACGAATATGATCAATGTTTTAAAAAATGGTTTGCAGAAATAAAACTAAGAGTCAAGTAAAAATAAAGAGTATCTTCTTCATGGCTCCTTGCAACTCTTCATAATAAGTTTCAGATCATCTGTAGAACTGCTTATAGCAGTTGTTTTGTACAATCTGTGATTGTTCTTTGTTCATAGCAGTAGTTTTTGTATGATCTATCTGACTGTAGGTCTGGCTGTGCTTTGTGGCTGCCATCGTGTCTGTGAGTCTGGTGCTGGCCGCCAACAATCGCTACAACCCAAACGAGTGGGGCATCGCGGCAGCACGGGGAGCTGTCTCCCAGGACCAAGCCAACAACCTCAACCTCCCTAACAGCCTCTGGTGGGTTACATACAGCCTAGCACTCACACTAACAAGTTTTGCACATATGATTCTTATTTGAACAGGCTTTTAATTCAGATAACAAAGTCAGATAACAAAGTCTTAGGTTGCGTTCTGTGCAAAAAAATTGGTATATGTAGTCTCCCACATGGCACTTGTGACCTCAAAGTACCACTAAAGGCTTGCAGCTTGAAGAAATGACCCTGAGTTTGCCTGAATGTGTTTAAATTGTTTTCTATCCAGGTCCACCTGGGGTGCAGCTGTGGGGCAGGGTCCAGAGTTCCTGCCTCGGTCCTATGCAGGGAGGGTGGCTGCCGGGACCTGGTGGTTCTTCGTGCTTGTGGCCATAGCATCTTACACAGGTAAGTAAGGAAAAGCTTATTGTAACGTTTAAAGTAACGATGATACGAGACATGCAAAAAGAAGTTAGCAATGTCAAGCTACATAGGTGGTTAGAAAAGGTAACACCGTAGACCCCTCCCTGAGTGCTCTTGGGCTGCAGTGAAAATGTTGTTGTGCCACCATTTTGATTTTCCATTAATCGTTGCAAAGTAGCAAACTTTAAATCTTGTAGCAGCCTCTTCCTTACTTTAGCGCAAGCTGTAGGTAATCATCATGAATTTAGCATAGAGCGTTACTGACTCTGTCATTCTGGAACAAAGTATCAGGACTCCTCAACATACAGATATCAATCCTCCACTGTTGAACATAAACTTTAGGCCATGCCAATTTGATTTCTTGGTTCTCAGATTTTTTCAGAAAAAAATATGAAGCGACAGGGTGAAAAAAAAAATAAAAATAGAAACAGGCCTAAGCATCCTATGATAGCCCAAAATGCTATGATAGGAGCCATGAAGTCAATCTACCAGGCTGGTTTGTACTTCATTGAATTTTAAACTTTTAATAAAACCACTGCATTGATAGATGGGAAAACTGTAGCAACTGGGAAGAGAAGGGACTTTCTTCAACTGTTGGGGTCAAAATATGAGCATTTCAGAGTTGATTCAGAGCCTGAAATGTTTTTATTTTTTTACAAATCAGAAAAAAAATGAAGCGGGCGAATCTGAGAACCAACAAATGAAATTGGTGTGGCCGTACAACATGATCCACACACATACACTTTTTGAGCCTTCATAAAACATTGTCCTTCCAGTGGAATACAATGTTGAAATCACAGCCTTTTTTTCAGCACCGTGGACAGCACCATAATGTCAGTGAGCCCAGAGTAGGTCCCTCCCATACCTGTGTTCTTGAAACCATTTTGCAGATATTGAGGAAAAGTGTGTTTTCTTTCAGCCAACTTGGCGGCCTTCCTGTCACAGGCCTCTGTTCAGCAGGAGATCAAGACCCTGTTTGACCTTGCTGAACAGGAAGACGTTCCTTACGGGACCTATAAGCATTACAGTATCGTGTCATTTTTCAAGAAGTCCAAGGAGGAGCCATACAAGACCATTGGAAGATACCTCACTGAGAATGCAGGTAAGTCTTTTACCTCGCTTAAATATGATCATCATATTTACTTCGTACATTGCATTGAGGGGCAGGTATTCCCATGGATGAATAACCTGCCCTTCATCTATTAAAAAAGTTTTCCAGAAGAATTTCGATGGTGTTCTTTTGTATGGTGTAGTGCAGGGGAGCAAGGGGCATTAAGCTCCAGTCCTTAAGGCACTTAGGAAGGTATAGGTAGTCCAATCTCCAAGCAGATGTTTCGGTGACCGTAAAAGACTGTATCAAATTGGCCAGGCAGTATTCATTGGCCAGATTGTATCCATTTGCCACATAGATGGCCAACGGATACTGCCTGGCCAATTTTTACAGTCTTTTGCGGCTGCGGAAACATCTGCTTGGAGATTATAGGTAGACAGCTAAAGCATCTAGACATCTAGGTCAATAAGAACCTGAACTTACATACTTGTCATACCAGTGAAAGTGAACAAAACCACCTGAATATTAAATATTGAGGAAAATGACTTGTGTTATATCATGTTTGTTGTAAATACTACTGTAACTACTGGCTTTTAGAAAGTATTGTAATGAAATCCACAATTCAGCGAAATGGCTGCGAGTGATTTTAACCTCAATAAACCATTCATACAGATTCTGTAGATTTGCCTGAACAATAAACTGAATGCAGTATAATGATATCTTGTCTTAAAGGCAGTGAGAATGTCACTAACATGTGTATTGTTGTAAAGTTTAAGCTTTTTTCCAACACAATTAATGAACTCCATAAAAAACCATAAATTTGCGGTCAATCTCATCAACTTTCGTCAGATGTGTGATGCACTTGCTGACTCTCCAGAAGTTGGAAACGTGATGACGTCAGGAGCGCATTGCTTAGCTTTTGGAGATTCAGAAATTGCATCACACATCTGACGAAGGTTGATGAGATTGACCGAAAATCTATGGTTAGTTCCTTTCTTGTGTAATGGAACAAAGCTTGAACTTTTAACTACTAATATTGAACACAGATGAGCTTTCATTCTAACCCGTGTATTGTTGTGATAACAGACCAGGTTCTGACAGCCGATTCCCGTCAGGCCATGGACCGGGCTATCAAGGGTGACTACATCTTCATCTCACCCACCACCTACGAGTACGAGATCCTTAAAGAGAGGTGCGACATGGTCATCCTGTCCAGCGACTACTTCTTCAAGTTTCAGGTGGCACTTCCGTTCCCGCTGGAGTCACCGTACGTGCCAGAGGTCAACCTGGCCCTGATGCACATGGCTCAGGATGGAGAGATGGACCTTCTGGAGAACAGGTTTGTCATCATCGTCTAACTGTTGCTTTTGAGTCAGTGTGGGGGATGGTACTCTTCTTTTAACTACCCAAAACCCACAAATTTTGGAAAAGGTGGGACATTACATCTTTCATGGTTTACAAAAGAGAAATCAAACCCCTCAGACATAGTTTTAGATGTAGTTTCAGAAAATTACCTTTTATTACGTAGATTTTGAGTGGGAATACATAGCCAGGAAGATTGTCTCTGAAAATAAAAAGGATCAGTTATATGGCTGAGCGTCATATATATCGCTAGAGCTTGCCCATTCATATTATGTACATGTATGACACCTATATACATCTTTGGTATGATACAGTAACTGTAATGTTAACTCACTTTATATATTTTGCAGTTTTCGCGACCACTTCTGCACCACAAATTTATCCTTACCGCAAACAAATGATTTGCTGACTTTCTTTCTTCTGCACCTGCCACCACTGCATACATATAGTAACTTGATCATCTACATTTTTCTTAGACCGCAAAATTTTGCTACCCCCAAAAAACTGTCTCAACTCAACTCAAATCAAACTGTCTTTTAATCCAACAGGTGGTTCAACAAGAAGAAGGACCACTGCAAGTCTGACAAGGCCAAGAGTCAAGGTGTTCTGGGAATGGACAACTTTGGTGGGCTGTTCTACTTCCTGGTGATGGGGATGGGGGGTGCCATGGTGGTGTTCTTTGTGGAGTGGATCTGGTTCATGTTTCAGCGCCCGGCCGACGGGTCCAACTCCGCCTACTCACAGCCCAACAAGAACAACAAAAATAACAACACAGCCGTGGTGTAGGGATGTGTACCTAAACGTTACATCAGGTACAGGTACAAAGGATCAGGTACAGGTCCGAACCTGAACCTGTACCTAAACAATTTCACCAATTAACATGCTCTTTTGAACTCCTTCAACAACGAGAAAAACAGTAACAAACTAGAAAGGCCGACATTTGCTTGGGAGCAAATACAGCATATTTCAGTCCATCTTCCTCCCACACAAAAGTGGACTATTCCAAACTTACCCTCCATATGGTATGGACTGAAATATAACTAAGATGTTTTTGTTTTCATCTCCTACCAAGTGGCCTCATGCAACTCAAACTGACCAAAGTGACATCTAGAGGGAGCATAACTAATATGCAACAGATCTTTCAGCATGTTTAACACTGTCAGTGTGTAACACAAACACACAGTCCTGTCTCTGGGACCCATGGGGGACCAGCTATTTCCCTATTTTAGGTCACAGATAAGCATATAATTAGTGTAACTCTGTACAGGTACAAGTACAGGTACTGAGGGATTAGGTATTTTGGACCTGTACCTAATCAATTTTTCCGGTACAGTATCGGTACAGCGTACAGGTACACATCCCAGCCGTGGTGTAAGATGGAAAAAGTGGGAAAATGTTTTTTTGCCTGTTCAACTTAGGGCTCTAGCCAGCACCAATTTTTCCTGAACTTTTTCAGTGTGTGACAGACAATTTTTTAAAATCAATCCAACCTAGACAGACAATATTAACAAAATCTTGGGTAAAAATATCAACCCAAGACATCCAAAGGACCACCAACGATCACTCTCAACATCATGATTTGCCTGACTCAAAATGCAGGAAATTGTGTCTTTGAAGGCTTGAAAATCCAAAAGTTTCCCAGAGGAAGCATGCCCCCAACCTGAGCCTGCAAAAAAGAAAGTCTGATAAAAAAGCCTATAAAAATATTCAAAAAATAAGCCAAACCCCAAACCTCTGCTTGGAGAGTAGCATATGGATATGTGTATAACTTACCTAATACAGTATGTGACCCCTTGAACTTCACATATATTTACATGAGATCATTATACATGTAATATCTAAGATGATGATGAGTGGTTATATCATAATTATACCTTTTACATGACAGAGAATAAAAATGTGTCATTCACCAACAAAACAGGACAAGGAGTTTGTAGCCTGTCTATTAATGCTGAATATGGCTACTTTGTTCAACAGAGATGCCATTAACTCATGTTTACTTTTAGCTTGCTCTGGCTAGTATTAAGACACATGTATATACTACAAGATATAAGATAATGTACGTATTATATATGTGTGTGTGTGTGTTAAATGTTAAGTGTTGATTAATTGGAACGAAAACAGTGTGCAATATGGAGTACTAGTGTTGCTATAAGGTTTGTTGCTGTATGTAAGGCCACAGCAAGTGAATTTTATCTCTGACATCCTCACAGGTATGGCTCTTTTGTATTGTGTTAGACTCTGTCGAAATTTGCTCGATGACTTTCTCCCTTTTACAAAAGCAAATGTTTTGCGGCCATTATTTATATCAAATGAAATAAAAGTAAGTAAACATTTGTGCCATACACAAGTGGGTTTGGGTACATGTTGGAATCATTACTAGTCAGTGAACCTTTATATCAGCTGATTACCTCTATTAGACATATTTGCTTGACATTTGAATTTCTTCATTACACGATCACAAGTATGTGAATGTTCCGAATTGTTGGTCTCGAAACAAAAGTGTTTGATAACAGTTCAGTGGAATGTGCAGAAACATTCGGTGTATTAAAGATCTATTAAAGAGGATCCGTTTTCCATATCAATTCATCAAGTCTTCTGGTGTTTAAACTGAATACACTGTCTGCATCTTAACATTATCTAATGCCCATCCAAGTTTGCCATAGTGTTTGACAGGGTCAGTCTTAATCATGACGATAATGCAGATGATAATGCAAAGTTATATATTAGTATTCGTCGTCCTTTGGTTCTCTTCACTGTGTAGTTGCGCCATCTGATCTAGCGAAATGTATTCGATGTGCAGTGTATGTTACAGCCCTATTGAATGTCGAATTTCGAAATGTCGAGCTTTATGTGATATGAATAAAAGAGAGTCACAATCAAACGTGTGGTAATTTGTACAAACAAGGAATAGTTTTTTTTGTTTATTTGGCGAGTTACTTATATCAAGGACATAATGTCCTTGCTTATATCTAGCGAATAAAGGGGAATAAAATCGGATATAAAACTGGAAAAAAAGAGCGGCCCGATGGGCAGCAGAAGACCCAATCTGAGGTAATTTCATACATAGATATGATGCTTGACCGCATATTAGTTCTGAATTCACATCTTAAACAATCGTCCTTATATTATTTTTAGACATTTCCATGTGAATAAAGTTTCCATCCGCCATCACAAATGCCTGCAGTCGACTATAAGGAAACGCCGCAGTGACAGGAAACGGTACTGCAGTTACTGGCCACCATCTCCCACCGTCACAATCGGACTTGCTTCCTCGTAGTGTCTGGTGCCGTAAAATGCTCTTTAAAATTAAGAGCTCGGCTGGGAGACTCTGTCCGAAAGGCGACACATTCATCGCCTATTACTGTTTCATAACATTGTAAACGGATGTACCCGGGAATGCCTTTAAGTTACCGCATGTTGATTTGATCATATGGATGTCACAGGATGACATCCACATCATCATCATCATCATCGGACGGCTGCGGAGCAGGCGATCACAAGTCCATTCCACGTACGTCGGTCAGCAGCCAGCGCGGCAATCCTGTCAGGGCTCAGGTCACCTTCCGTATCCCCCAGCAGGTTCTGGATGTAAGTCAGATAGTTTGCCCTCTGGCGTCCAGGACGCCTTCTGCCGTGGGGCGGAACGTAGAGGGCATAAGTCCTGAGTGGTTCCTCTACAGGCATCCTGAGGGCATGTCCGATAAAGCGCAGTTGCCGTTGTCTCACTCTGATGATGAGAGGCTGTGTGTTCGTGGTTTTGTATATTTGGTTGTTGCTTACATGGTCTGTGCGCTTAATGTTCAACATGATTCTGAGGCAAGATGTAGCAAAAGAGTTTATCTTGTCCTCTATGTCGCGCGACAGCACCCAGGTCCACATGCGGAAGAATTTTCGTCCGTTTCCAAAAAAAAAGTTTTCGGCCTTACTGCAAATCGTAAAAAGCAGCTGCAAAATGAACAAATATATGCC
>NW_017804464.1:4321991-4322508 GCF_001625305.1 Branchiostoma belcheri
AAAACGTCGTGTAAAGTATTGAGGCCACAACTGCAATACTTAATACATGGAATTGATGGTGAGTTCAGCACCAAGGAGAGGTCCACACTAAGGCCGCACAACACAGTATTTATGGGCGAACCCCTCAAAAGTAGTCCGGGCACAAAGTAGTGCTGCACAATACTAGAGAAGGGTGCAGAGATTGTTTTGTGCATGACATCGAGATGGAACCTGTGGTAAATGTTAGAGGAATACGTCAGTTTTGAGACTGTAAAAGTTGAATTATGGTGCGTGTTCAGTCGGCGTAGATTTGCGCTTGGATACTTATCCCGCCGCTGTGCGTCGGCTGCAGCTCCATGACCTTTGCAGTGGAGACTGGGAACGAAAATGGCGACTGCCATGGAAAAAGACTTGTTCTTGCGAGGTAAAGACAACAAATTAGCTCCTTGAATGTACATGTTTGTACTTCCAACAAACCTGTAGCAACAGACCACGTTATAATTCGTTTGTAGAAGTTTGCGTTTTAATTTAAAGGGTC
>NW_017804464.1:4322528-4326793 GCF_001625305.1 Branchiostoma belcheri
CAGGAAATTGTGTCTTTGAAGGCTTGAAAATACCAAAGTTTCCCAGAGGAAGCATGCCCCCAACCTGAGCCTGCAAAAAGAAAGTCTGATAAAAAGCCTATAAAAATATTCCAAAAATAAGCCAAACCCCAAACCTCTGCTTGGAGAGTAGCATATGGATATGTGTATAACTTACCTAATACAGTATGTGACCCCTTGAACTTCACATATATTTACATGAGGTCATTATACATGTAATATCTAAGATGATGATGAGTGGTTATATCATAATTATACCTTTTACATGACAGAGAATAAAAATGTGTCATTCACCAACAAAACAGGACAAGGAGTTTGTAGCCTGTCTATTAATGCTGAATATGGCTACTTTGTTCAACAGAGATGCCATTAACTCATGTTTACTTTTAGCTTGCTCTGGCTAGTATTAAGACACATGTATATACTACAAGATATAAGATAATGTACGTATTATATATGTGTGTGTGTGTGTGTGTTAAATGTTAAGTGTTGATTAATTGGAACGAAAACAGTGTGCAATATGGAGTACTAGTGTTGCTATAAGGTTTGTTGCTGTATGTAAGGCCACAGCAAGTAAATTTTATCTCTGACATCCTCACAGGTATGGCTCTTTTGTATTGTGTTAGACTCTGTCGAAATTTGCTCGATGACTTTCTCCCTTTTACAAAAGCAAATGTTTTGCGGCCATTATTTATATCAAATGAAATAAAAGTAAGTAAACATTTGTGCCATTCCATACACAAGTGGGTTTGGGTACATGTTGGAATCATTACTAGTCAGTGAACCTTTATATCAGCTGATTACCTCTATTAGACATATTTGCTGGACATTTGCAGTTCTTCATTACACGATCACAAGTATGTGAATGTTCCGAATTGTTGGTCTCGAAACAAAAGCGTTTGATAACAGTTCAGTGGGATGTGCAGAAACATTCGGTGTATTAAAGATCTATTAAAGAGGATCCGTTTTCCATATCAATTCATCAAGTCTTCTGGTGTTTAAACTGAATACACTAACTGTTAGCCTGGGTGCCATCCCCTACCGCGAGTCAGCGATTATTCCTCGGCCCGGGAAAGCCACACGCCCCGCCGACCCTGATTTGCACACTGGCTCTAATTATCTCCTGGCTATCCGACCCGGCCAGACGCTAGCGTGAAAGATATTGGGTTTGGGGCAGCCTGGGGTTGGGCGGCGGATACAGTAGCGGACACAAAAAAAAAATCTATCGCTTTATGAACGCTAGCGTCTGGCACCCAGGCTAACTAACTGTCTGCATCTTAACATTATCTAATGGGCATTAGTCTAATGCCCATCCAAGTTTGCCATAGTGTTTGACAGGGTCAGTCTTAATCATGACGATAATGCAGATGATAATGCAAAGTTATATATTAGTATTCGTCGTCCTTTGGTTCTCTTCACTGTCATGTGTAGTCGCGCCATCTGATCTAGCGAAATGTATTCGATGTGCAGTGTATGTTACAGCCCTATTGAATGTCGAAATGTCGAGCTTTATGTAATATGAATAAAAGAGAGTCACAATCAAACGTGTGGTAATTTGTACAAACAAGGAATAGTTTTTTTTGTTTATTTGGCGAGTTACTTATATCAAGGACATAATGTCCTTGCTTATATCTAGCGAATAAAGGGGAATAAAATCGGATATAAAACTGGAAAAAAAGAGCAGCCCGATGGGCAGCAGAAGACCCAATCTGAGGTAATTTCATACATAGATATGATGCTTGACCGCATATTAGTTCTGAATTCACATCTTAAACAATCGTCCTTATATTATTTTTAGACATTTCCATGTGAATAAAGTTTCCATCCGCCATCACAAATGCATGCAGTCGACTGTACGGAAACGCCATCCAGTGACAGTGAACAGTACTGCAGTTACTGGTCTCCATTTCCCACCGTCACAATTGGACTTGCTTCCTCGTAGTGTCTGGTGCCGTAAAATGCTCTTTAAAATTAAGAGCTCGGCTGGGAGACTCTGTCCGAAAGGCGACACATTCATCGCCTATTACTGTTTCATAACATTGTAAACGGATGTACCCGGGAATGCCTTTAAGTTACCGCATGTTGATTTGATCATATGGATGTCACAGGATGACATCCACATCATCATCATCATCGGACGGCTGCGGAGCAGCAGGCGATCACAAGTCCATTCCACGTACGTCGGTCAGCAGCCAGCGCGGCAATCCTGTCAGGCCTAGGGCTCAGGTCACCTTCAGTATCCCCCAGCAGGTTCTGGATGTAAGTCAGATAGTTTGCCCTCTGGCGTCCAGGACGCCTTCTGCCGTGGGGCGGAACGCAGAGGGCATAAGTCCTGAGTGGTTCCTCTACAGGCATCCTGAGGGCATGTCCGATTAAGCGCAGTTGCCGTTGTCTCACTCTGATGATGAGAGGCTGTGTGTTCGTGGTTTTGTATATTTGGTTGTTGCTTACATGGTCTGTGCGCTTAATGTTCAACATGATTCTGAGGCAAGATGTAGCAAAAGAGTTTATCTTGTCCTCTATGTCGCGCGACAGCACCCAGGTCCACATGTGGAAGAATTTTCGTCCGTTTCCAAAAAAAAAGTTTTCGGCCTTACTGCAAATCGTAAAAAGCAGCTGCAAAATGAACAAATATATGCCGCAAACTAAAAAAAAAGGAAAACGATACTTATGTCACAGAATGCTAAAATCCATTCCAAAGGATGAGAAGAAAATGTGAAGAAATGAAAATGAAGAGTCTATTATTACCATGACAATAAAATATTACTTTGTGTGTTTAGTCATTTGTTCAACCTTCATGACCACCTAGATTTCAGAATGAAGGCAACTTTTTTTTATTCACACGATCGCATCAGTTTTGGGGTTCCCAGTGGATGTCATCCATATAATCAGATCAACGTGGCCTAACTTAATTATCTAATTGAGAAAATGCAAATTATGGTGATTCCGTATCAGGTGTTAGACCACGCTGCTGCTCAGAGCAAGATGGCAAGTCACGGCGCTTGGACAGGGAAGAACTCGGTGGTTAAAATTTGTCTTTTAAGACGAGCTACGTCCGTTTAAGAAGGTGAGTCGCATTTAACATTGTCCTCTATGTTCTCGTATTTGGGCCGAACTCGTTGCAATTCGTTGGGTTCGTGTGGCCGCGGAACGGCAGAGCGTTGTGTTCAGAACCACGAGGTCCCGGGTTCGAACCCTGCCATGCCTTCGTAGTCTTGTGTCCCTGGAAAAGGCACTTTACACGCCTTTCATGGATGGAGGCCTGGCGAACCCCATCCCGTATTAGCCACAAAAAAGGCAGCAGTATCTTCAGCTAGTTGAAGGTGGCTGCCTCACAATGAAAAGAAGAAAAGGAAGAGATAGAATGAAGCTAAAACGCAGAATGGCGTAAATTATTTGCGCCGGTGACGACTCCCTGTGTTTAAACCTGCACTCAGTAAAAGCTCTGACAGACCCGTTCGGGGACGCTATTTCCTTGTCCGTTTTGAACTACCATGATGCATTAGATACGCTCGTTTCTTCCTCTGTTTTCTAAATTATTTACTGATTTATATGCATTGTGTAAGCCATCTTTCCCCATAATTTTCTGTCAATATAAGATGTGCTTGAATGCTGTTGAACCTCATGTGCACGCTCCGCGGGCGGGTGGGAAACTGGGAATTTTGTAGCATGGAATCCATCCGTGAACGCTTTAGGGGGCACACCCCAGTTTATTTGGCGTCTCTATTCGAAGCTGCATACCCTCAAATCTAGCGACCGTCTCTGGCGTGGAATAATTCGGAAGGAGAATAACTGTATATGGGACGAAAGGATATCTCTTCAGCTACAAGACCAGCTGAGTTTGGTTTCTTCAACCTTTTTAAGTTTGGTAAAATCAACGGAAAAAACATTATTTTCACTCCAAAATTAATGCCCCAAATTGCGAATTTTCGCGTAGGATAATCCCATAGAAAAAAATTTTCCGGCAGAAATGACTGATGCTGGCAGAAAGACCCAAGCCTTGACTATACCCGAGTAGATTATAAAGAAAATTCTAGTACTGTAATTTTCTAAACAGTCCACGGCGCGAGGGGTTGCAAATCCACCCCTACGAAGCCGCAGAGCGAAATCTAGGTCAAACGGGCGGATTACACTTGGCGCGCAAGGATACCCGGAAGTAAGGTTCGGAGCCAAAAGAAATTTTCACCCCAAAATCACCATTTCTTACACTCTTCAGCCATGTTAATGTTTAATGATACTTCGTGGCA
>NW_017804464.1:4330212-4330796 GCF_001625305.1 Branchiostoma belcheri
CTTAAACTTTAGAATAATCTCCGGCTCTCCTGGTCAGTCCATTGCACTGGTATACTGATGTGTCGAAGCATCAATGTCTCCGGAAAGACATCCCACGGGGAGTACACTTAGTGCATTGACCGACCAGGAGAACGAGAGAGTATTCTAAAGTTTAAGTGGTGGAAAAACTGCACTCGATAAACCAAGTGTTTGTGTAGCAGAGTGTGGTGACTATATGTGCGAAGAAGTCCAGAGAGAACAGTGTAACTAACATACTCTTGAGTTGTGGAAGAAGTGTGGGAGGTGGGCAGGAAGAGTGGGGAGGGGGGCACAAGTTCAAGGTTAGAGTGCTCCATATACTAAGTTTTTTGGCGGGAAAACTTAATCCAATTAATTAACCAGGTGAGGGTGCCAATTACTTTTTTTTGGCGGGAAAATGGAGTTATTAAACAAGGAATGTGGCCTAAGATACAAAGTTTTTTTGCGGGAGAATTGAAAAGTGAAGAAAGGTCTAAAGCGACAATTTGGCAGTTTTTGGCGGGTGAATTGAAGTGTAAAAAGAAAGGTCTAAAGCGACAGTTTTAGGGCAATTTGGCAGCTTTTTT
>NW_017804464.1:4330816-4348677 GCF_001625305.1 Branchiostoma belcheri
CTGCCAAATTGCCCCCAAAATTGTCGCTTTAGACCTTTCTTTACACTTCCATTCTTCCGCAAAAAAAGCTGCCAAATTGCCCTAAAACTGTCGCTTTAGACCTTTCTTTTTACACTTCAATTCACCCGCCAAAAACTGCCAAATTGTCGCTTTAGACCTTTCTTCACTTTTCAATTCTCCCGCAAAAAAACTTTGTATCTTAGGCCACATTCCTTGTTTAATAACTCCATTTTCCCGCCAAAAAAAAGTAATTGGCACCCTCACCTGGTTAATTAATTGGATTAAGTTTTCCCGCCAAAAAACTTAGTATATGGAGCACTCTAACCTTGAACTTGTGCCCCCCTCCCCACTCTTCCTGCCCACCTCCCACACTTCTTCCACAACTCAAGAGTATGTTAGTTACACTGTTCTCTCTGGACTTCTTCGCACATGTAGTCACCACACTCTGCTACACAAACACTTGGTTTATCGAGTGCAGTTTTCCACCACTTAGACTTTAGAATAATCTCTCGTTCTCCTGGTCGGTCAATGCACTAAGTGTACTCCCCGTGGGATGTCTTTCCGGAGACATTGATGCTTCGACACATCAGTATACCAGTGCAATTGACTGACCAGGAGAGCCGGAGATTATTCTAAAGTTTAAGTGGTGGAAAAACTGCACTCGATAAACCAAGTGTTTGTGTAGCAGAGTGTGGTGACTATATGTGCGAAGAAGTCCAGAGAGAACAGTGTAACTAACATACTCTTGAGTTGTGGAAGAAGTGTGGGAGGTGGGCAGGAAGAGTGGGGAGGGGGGCACAAGTTCAAGGTTAGAGTGCTCCATATACTAAGTTTTTTGGCGGGAAAACTTAATCCAATTAATTAACCAGGTGAGGTTGCCAATTAGGTGTTTCTTTTTGGCGGGAAAATTGATCAACAGATTTTTTTGGCAGAATACTTTCAATCAACCATAGCCACGTCCAATGAACCATGTCCAAAGAAGTGTAAAAAAGGTTTAAGTGACAAGTTCGGGGCAATTTGGCACTTTCAACGACACGATACGAAGAATTTTTCAGTGACAAGTTTGGGGCAATTTGGCATTTTCAACGACACCATACGAAGAATTTTTCAGTGACGCCTAACGTGGGATTAAAGTTGCTGGTTAAAGTTAAAAAGTTAAAGGCTTTTCACGGAAAAAAGGCATACAGACTGAACTGGGCAAAAGAGAGAAGTGTGAGTGTAAGTGTGTGCACCTGAAGGCATGTGGAGTGTTGTCTCGTGTTAATAAAAGCAACCATACTCACACCTCCCCATCTTCTTTCACACAGCTCTGTCCATAAAAGTTTGGTTCTTCCTATCCGCTCAGACCATGCTTCGGGTCCACATCTTGAAAACGGGAGAAACAAAAGTCAGTGTATAGAAAAGAGCAATTGGCCTATAGCAAGAAATTATGTCACACAACATACAACTTTAAACCACATTCAACTTTGGTCCCAACATCAAAACCCCGATTTTACTTCAGAGAAATTCAATTGTCAAAGGAAAACATGAACTTGCCAAAACATTCACTATCTAGTAGTTACCGGTAATGCCCATAATTATTATATAATAATATATAACAACTATTATAAAATATGTACAAAAGGCAATCTAGCAGCGGTTTGTTTGGTCCATTTACAGTGTCTAATTTACCAACATCTAAATTTATGCATTTTCCCCCAAAATAACCACCCAGTATCTATGTTAAGCATAATTGACAAAATTGAAAACAACACAGCAAACTTTAGAAATGAGGAATACACACGATATCGATGCAACTGGCACTATTTTCCTTCAAAACTTTTTTGCTTCAAAATCAATTTTTTTTAGCCTCGTGGTGGAATGTTGATCTGGGACCAGTAAAGGGCACATATAGATTGGATAGTAAGCGCATCTTGTACATAATATTGAGCCGGCGTACAAAGGAACTGCCAAGTCCTCACGAAAACGTTACTTCAACAAATAGATCAACCATGAAAACAATTCATTGGGCACGTGTAACGCTAGTTACCTCCATGAAATGTGTCATGGAGGTTATATTTACCTCCATGAAATGTGTCATGGAGGTTATATTTTCAGTTGCGTTTATCTGTCCGTCTGTCTGTTGGTCAACAAGATAACTCAAGAACGCCTGGATGGATTGGTTTCATACTTGGTGTGTTGGTAGGGTGTGACGAAAACTGGAAATGATGACATTTTGGCTTCCCTTGGTACTGCAGCGCAACTTCCGGTTTTGATATCTCGCGATCTGGACATGCTAGGGTCATGAAATTTTGATGGAAGGTAGCTCTCGTGCTTGGAAAGAAGTCATATGAGTTTGGGCCCCCTAGCGGCTTGTTCTGGAACTGCAGGGCACTTTCTGGCGAAATGTTTAAAAGCCAATAAGTCCAGACAGGAACAACTGTGATGATATTTTCATTATTTTTGGTGTGTAGGTAGCTGAGAGAGAGATGTACATAATTAAATGCAAATTATGCAAATGAGGACTTTATTTGCATAATTAATGAGGAAATTCTATAATTACAGTTTTTTACATTATACTACTTACATACATGTAATGTATGTAACCTATGGCAGGCAGAACTTCAACAGATACTAATTATGCAAATGATGACCTAATTTGCATAATTAATGCGAAAATTCTATGATTTCGTAATGGTGAATGATGAGAATGTCATACTTGGGATATCTGTAAGTTAATCAAAAGTTAACATACATCACAATGCATATATCATGTTAATGCAGAGGTCATTTGCACAATTAAAGAAGAAATTTACATTTACATATCAAGATCATATTTCATGGAGGTATGAGATCTCGGAATTCTAGTTCTGTGATGGATTTCTATGGCCCCACTAGGGTAAAAAGTGTCCGGATTGAGCTGAATTGATTCGCTTGGATCGGATATACAGCGAATCAATTTGCCGTAGTACATGGGAATGGGGCCTTTGAAACATGACACTGGCTATCTGTGTCCAACAAAAACCTCAACCAACCGTTCAGCCGTGGCACTCAAATCAAGCTTTTCTCATCACATTGTACTTGTCAACGTCAACTAAACCCTCTTACTTATCTAGAAACTATGTCTTTGAAGGCCTCGAAACACTGTAAGCCTTGAACTTATTTGTGTGTAACTGTAAGGGTTGTTTCCAGAACCAAATACACATAAGTGACAACTTCAATGGACTTTCTTGGCAAAACATTGCTGAGTTGGGGATGTACCTCAACATGGTGGCACATGAGGGGCAAGGGAGATGACGTCATGTGAATACGCCCTATTCTTCCTTACATGAGTATTATGACATGAATGTTGTTACACTGTTAAGCTTAGGGAAAAAGGTTTCGTTTATTGAGTTGTGCACTTAAGCTTGTATTAAAAACTACCAAGACAGGTAAACAAGAACTGGAAAAAGTGCAAAGGACTGGGCTACTAGACTGATTCCTACACTTAAAGAACTTTTCTACAGTTCTAGACTCCAGAGTCTCAAGCTTCCATCGCTGGAAGTGGAATACAGACAAGAGGGGAGACATGATTCAGGTCTTCAAAATCATGAAAGGTTTTACAAGGGTTCTAGTTTGCAGTTTCTTCACTCCTGTAGAACAATCCATAACCAGAGGACACCCCCTCAAGGTAAAAGTCCCACTGGCAAAGACTTGGGTGAGAGGTCAAGCCGTCTGCATCATAACTGTCAACAACTGGAACTCCCCACCAACAATGTAGCAGTGGCAGAAAACATATTATTAACCAGTTCAAAACCAGGTTAGATAATCACTGGGAGAGTCTGAGACAAAAGTTCGCACTATCAGTGAAGACCAGACACAACAGGCTGATGACACACAGAAGCCTACTCTCCTGAATAAGTATCAAGGTAAACTACACTGTCACATAACAAATACATAAGCCACAAAAATGGTGGTCACAGTTGTGTACAATTAAACAATAGAAAGAAAGCAATGGGTCCCGACAACATGCACCCAAGGATACTTAAAGAATTGGCGAGCATCCTGGCAAATCCATTAAAAACTCTGTTCGATAAGTCTTTAAATGAAGGCATACTCCCCGATGAATGGGTATGGTCACCGCACACATGAAAGCTGGCAGTAAAACTGAGAAGGTCCAAAAAAGAGCAACAAAGAGGGTACCTGGGCTTAGGGACCTACTAGTACCTTATGCTGAGAGACTTAAAGTACTTGGACTAGCCATGCTAGTATACAGAAGGCTCAGACCTGATCAACACCTACAAGTTCATTCACGGAAAATACAAAACTGTCTCACCTTTTGAACTGGAATCAGGCAGAACAACAAGGGGTCACTGTCTACGGGTAGCAAGGAAAGCAGCAAATGGCAACAAAAGGGCTTGCTTTTTTGCCAACAGAATGGAAGTATGGTGGAACAACCTCCCAGGGTTTGTGGTGATGTCACCTAGTGTGAATGCTTTGAAGGAAAGGCTGGATTTATATATGAAAAGAGAAGAATCTGATGTTCGACTACAGAGCTCTGGATCATCCCCAGAAACCAGAGATGTCTGTGCACTGAGACTGAAAGAGAAGAGCGGCCTAAACTGGAACTCTAGCTCCTATACATCTACTAACTCTACTCTAAGATATTAGTACTAACACATACTATAAATGATACAGAGCCAACAAGGTGCCTGGCTAAACTGGGATGGTGTGGTCGAGAGAAGGTTCACATGGACCGACCTGTGGAATATACAGAGTGCCAGGTTGAGTTTCTTAGTGAGAGCAGCGTATGACGTCCTCCCCACCCCTCGGAACCTCACTCGGTGGTATAGGAATGAGGAGTCTTGCCAGCTGTGCGGGGTAGCTCAAGCCGACTTGAAACACATTCTGTCAGGCTGCAAGACTGCTCTGCAACAAGGTCGCTACACATGGAGACACAACAAGGTGTTAAGACAGCTAGCAGTGAAGCTGGAGGAAGTAAGAAAGGAATCCTCCAGCACATCATCATCCTTTCAGTCCATCCAGTTTGTGAAAGAGGGTCAGAAACCAAGATCAACAGCAGTCACTGGTACAGTTAACTCAGGAAGCAGTATTCTGTGCAGGGGAAAGTGGGAGATGAGAGCAGACTTGGACAGACAACTCCACTTCCCGAGCACCATCTGTGAGACGTCTCTTAGACCGGATCTAGTCCTGTGGTCCGAGGATCAGAAAGCTGTACTGATTGAGTTAACAATCCCGTGGGAAGAAAATGTGCAAGCAGCATTTGAAAGAAAGAAACTGAAATATGATGATCTGGTCCAGCAGTGCAAGCAGAAAGGATGGCAGACGCGCCTATACCCAGTAGAAGTCGGAGTAAGAGGATTTGTAGGGACTTCCTTCATGCGTCTGTGCAGGGACTTCAACATCAGGGGAAAAGCCCAGACAAAGCTCACTAGACAGGTGACTGAGGAAGCAGAAAGAAGCAGTTTTGTGTTGTGGCTGAGGAGAAAGGATAAGGCGTGGAAGTCCTTCCAGAGAAGTGGCGACAGTGCCTGAAACGGAGCAGGGACGCCTGCTCCGTTGCCCCACCCCCCAGAGACGTCTTAGGCAGAACGGGGCGAAACGTCGAGGAAGGGAGGCGTCTAACTGATGAGACGGCACTGCAGACACTTGGAACCTTCCGTGGTGCTGAGAAGCACGCCAAGCTCAGCAGCAGCTAGGCAGGTCAGTTTTGATCTGTATGTCCAATATACAATAAGGACCAAGCTTGCATAGTTCATCCTCAAAATCAAATCAGTGCAACCACAGTGACTGCTTCATACAAATGTAATTTGGCAATGAAGTATAAAATCTAGTAAAATACCAAAATTATGTGACAACATCTGATTCAAAAGCAAGGATAAACCAGCAACAAAACCGAAATTAAACTACATTTATTTTCACTTGTGCACAGATTTAATTTTGGGTGCTCAGAACTTCAGAATTAAATGAGATATGCACCCGATTAATTTAAGCCTTGGGAAGTCTTGTTTACGCGACTTTTTTGGCGGGAACGTTGAGTGGGTTTAATTTTGCACACGTGCGGTACGTTCCAAAAGGTGTTCACTGGGCCAAACTGTGGAAAATTCCAACAACAAAAACGTGTTTGTAACAGTTTTAGCAGCGAAATGTGCTCCTAGCTTTTTTCAATGCCACTCAACAAGGAAGAAATATATTCAGTGTTCCCCAAAACCACGATAGTCAGGAAAACAACCTCCCTATTAAAAATATTCAAGTACAAAATGGCCCACAAATATTATATGTGTGCAACATATCGTTCCAGAAAACGCAAATTTCTACGGAATATGACGTTTAAAATAACTAATTATAACGTGGTCTGTTGCTACAGGTTTGTTAGAAGTACAAACATGTACATTCAAGGAGCTAATTTGTTGGCTTACCTCGCAAGAACGAGTCTTTTTCAGCACCACGCCACGCCGCCACATGGTAGTCGCCATTTTCGGCCCATTTTCGTTTCCAGTCTCCGAACTCCGCCCGCCAACGCAAGGAAACTTTGACGAATTTTCTCCCTCAAACATCCAAAAAACGGCACACATCCGACCTGGAAACGCCCAAATGATAAACTGTACACTTGAGATGGATAATTTGGGGACAAAAAGCCGAAAATTTACCCCAAAAGTTGGAGAGAATTCACACACAACACGCCACACGAAATCGTNTTCAGGTCTTCAAAATCATGAAAGGTTTTACAAGGGTTCTAGTTTGCAGTTTCTTCACTCCTGTAGAACAATCTGTAACCAGAGGACACTCCCTCAAGGTAAAAGTCCCATTGGCAAAGACTTGGGTGAGAGGTCAAGCCGTCTGCATCATAACTGTCAACAACTGGAACTCCCCACCAACAATGTAGCAGTGGCAGAAAACATATTATTAACCAGTTCAAAACCAGGTTAGATAATCACTGGGAGAGTCTGAGACAAAAGTTTGCACTATCAGTGCAGACCAGACACAACAGGCTGATGACACACAGAAACCTACTCTCCTGAAGAAGTATCAAGATAAACTACACTGTCACATAACAAATACATAAGCCACAATAATGGCGGTCACAGTTGTGTACAATTAAACAATAGAAAGAAAGCAATGGATCCCAACAACATGCACCCAAGGATACTTAAAGAATTGGCGAGCATCCTGGCAAATCCATTGAAAACTCTGTTCGATAAGTCTTTAAATGAAGGCATACTCCCCGATGAATGGGTATGGTCACTGCACACATGAAATCTGGCAGTAAACCTGGAAAAGGTCCAAAAACGAGCAACAAAGAGGGTACCTGGGCTCAGGGACCTACCTTACGCTGACAGACTTAAAGTACAGTACTACTACCAGTACTTGGACTACCCATGCTAGTATGCAGAAGGCTCAGACCTGATCAACACATACAAGTTCATTCACGGAAAATATAGAACTGTGTCACCTTTTGAACTGGAATCAGGCAGAACAACAAGGGGTTACTGTCTATGGGTAGCAAGGAAAGCAGCAAATGGCAACAAAAGGGCTTGCTTTTTTGCCAACAGAATGGAAGTATGGTGGAACAACCTCCCAGAGTTTGTGGTGATGTCACCTAGTGTGAATGCTTTTAAGGAAAGGCTGGATTTATATATGAAAAGAGAAGAATCTGATGTTCGACTATACAGAGCTCTGGATCATCCCCAGAAACCAGAGATGTCTGTGCACTGAGACTGAAAGAGAAGAGCGGCCTAAACTGGAACTCTAGCTCCTACACATCTACTAACTCTACTCTAAGATATTAGTACTAACACATACTATAAATGATACAATAAGGACCAAGCTTGCATAGTTCATCCTCAAAATCAAATCAGTGCAACCACAGTGACTGCTTCATACAAATGTAATTTGGCAATGAAGTATAAAATCCAGTAAAATACCAAAATTATGTGACAACATCTGATTCAAAAGCAAGGATAAACCAGCAACAAAACCGAAATTAAACTACATGTATTTTCACTTGTGCACAGATTTAATTTTGGGTGCTCAGAACTTCAGAATTAAATGAGATATGCACCCGATTAATTTAAGCCTTGGGAAGTCTTGTTTACGCCACTTTTTTGGCGGGAACGTTGAGTGGGTTTAATTATGCACACGTGCGGTACGTTCCAAAAGGTGTTCACTGGGCCAAACTGTGGAAAAGTCCAACAACAAAAACGTGTTTGTAACAGTTTTAGCAGCGAAATGTGCTCCTAGCTTTTTTCAATGCCACTCAACAAGGAAGAAATATATTCAGTGTTCCCCAAAACCACGATAGTCAGGAAAACAACCTCCCTATTAAAAATATTCAAGTACAAAATGGCCCACAAATATTATATGTGTGCAACATATCGTTCCAGAAAACGCAAATTTCTACGGAATATGACGTTTAAAATAACTAATTATAACGTGGTCTGTTGCTACAGGTTTGTTAGAAGTACAAACATGTACATTCAAGGAGCTAATTTGTTGGCTTACCTCGCAAGAACGAGTCTTTTTCAGCACCACGCCACGCCGCCACATGGTAGTCGCCATTTTCGGCCCATTTTCGTTTCCAGTCTCCGAACTCCGCCCGCCAACGCAAGGAAACTTTGACGAATTTTCTCCCTCAAACATCCAAAAAACGGCACACATCCGACCTGGAAACGCCCAAACGATAAACTGTACACTTGAGACGGATAATTTGGGGACAAAAAGCCGAAAATTTACCCCAAAAGTTGGAGAGAATTCACACACAACACGCCACACGAAAGCGTGGTCACACTAGCTTGCAGCTGGTCGAACGGAGCGTACCATGTGTGATAATTGTATAGGGGTGCCAATGAGATTAATCATTATTGCTTTTGATAATTAACCATCACCATTCCCCGACCAATCAAAACTAATTATTCTTGTCGACCAATTTTGGACTTGTTTTCTGTGCCAAACCCAACGATCAGAATACCTTCTGCCACAGCAAGTGTTTATATCCCCAAACTTGTGGATATCACCCCCCCTCCTGTCAATGTACATTACCAATGTGGACCTCTCCTTGGTGCTGAAATTACCATCAGTTCCATGTATTAAGTATTGCAGTTGTGGTCTCAATACTTACTGTACTAGACGTTTTGTTTGACACAACGGAACACCCATGGAAAAGCGAGGGATTGATGTATTTTAGTACATATATACAGTATATAGTACATTGAAGCCTGTATATCAACAATATCTTTCATCAAGTCACATACATTTTCTGAGGATTAAGAAAAAGTAACAACAGGGTTTACGGAAAAAACCGGGTGCCTGTCAGGCCAGGCTACCACAATATCAGGTATAATTTCTTGCTTAACAAGGTTTATAATGCAAAATGCCAATACCAATGCCATTTACTTGCCATTATAATTCCATATTGTATGTCTGTAATGTTGGTATGGAAATAAAGAATTTGAATTGGAAAAAATTTGAAAGTGTAGGAATCTTGTTTGTTTTAATAGCTTGCCATTATAATTCCATATTGTATGTCTGTAATGTTGGTATGGAAATAAAGAATTTGAATTGGAAAAAATTTGAAAATGTAGGAATCTTGTTTGTTTTAATAGCTTGCCATTATAATTCCATATTGTATGTCTGTAATGTTGGTATGGAAACAAAGAATTTGAATTGGAAAAAATTTGAAAATGTAGGAATCTTGTTTGTTTTAATAGCTTGCCATTATAATTCCATATTGTATGTCTGTAATGTTGGTATGGAAATAAAGAATTTGAATTGGAAAAAAATTTGAAAATGTAGGAATCTTGTTTGTTTTAATAGCTTGCCATTATAATTCCATATTGTATGTCTGTAATGTTGGTATGGAAATAAAGAATTTGAATTGGAAAAAAATTGAAAATGTAGGAATCTTGTTTGTTTTAATAGCTTGCCATTATAATTCCATATTGTATGTCTGTAATGTTGGTATGGAAATAAAGAATTTGAATTGGAAAAAATTTGAACATGTAGGAATCTTGTTTGTTTTAATAGCTCGCCTTTTTTTTCGCCCGCTAGCATTAGATTTGGAGTCTGCTGAGGATGTCATCCATAATTTACTTACTAAGGCCTTATAATTAACTCTTGGTATAGATTGGGAAGTAGATTTTTCAGGAAAGAGCTAAGTTAACAGCACCATAATTCCAAGTTGTCAACTAGGCAATTTCTTCTCTCACCCTAACCATATAACTACATGTATCAATAGATATGAAATGCTGAACATTCCTGTTATATCGGTAGCTGCAATAATATTTTGAATCGTTTAGGGGCGCTTTTCAACTGCCCAAGCAGAGTTTCGATCTCTTCGTACTGCAGTTATACTTTCAATCGTTTAGGGGCGCCTTTTAACTATCCAGAACAGGTGAAATTATATTGTGAAGATGATGTTTGTATAGGAATGTTACAATTTCGGATTGAAATATTATTTCAGCAGATTTGGTACTGGTACATTTTGAAATAGTCTACATTTGGATGTGACTAGTCAGTCATGATTTATTAATATTTGTATGAATTAAGTTGTATTTCAGCCTTTACAATTTGACAGCTTCTAGGAGTCCATTCCAGACAAATAAGTGATATGGCTTTTTGAAATATTCGTCAAAAAAAATGTGTGGCCGCCTCACAATAAGTGAACTAATGCCTGTTGGGCTAAATTTTGAGCTGCTCCCTTGTTATGAGTTGATCCCTATAGGTGCATCCAAACGCCGTTAATCTGGGGTCGGCAGGTTAAAACACTGGATGTCGGAATTGTCCCTGCCAAATCGGATTCTTGTATTTGTTATCACTTCAAATTTTAATGTTGTCCCCGGGGACCAGGCATCCATTATGCACGATATTTCCAGACAGGTAATAGCATTAACTGCAGGAAAATTGTAGGCGCGTACCGAAAGCCTGCAAATCAATTTTATAGCTATTATGAATATTTCCGAAAACGGCCTGTCGTATCTTAAAGCTCTGCTCTCATCGCATGAGGCCCGGAGAGTGTTTTGTGTGCAGAACTTACGGCTAATGGCAAATCTTCACTGTCACCACATAAATACCACGGAGACTGGGCCGGATCTCATTTGGCGGCAATTAAAGATCAGTTTGTGACTAGCTCATATGTTCTGATGTTTTAGTGCATGTACATGCAGGCGTTTGCATGTGTGTTCCAACAAAGTTTCTATCATCTCTTTCATCTCTTTTGTACGAATCATTGGTATTGTTCTAGATCTACTCTGGCTCTTTAATTTTCACACACAGTATATCTCCTGTCAATGGTTGACATTCACATTGACCCGAACACGTCCAATGATATCAAGACACTGACAACATTCTTCAAGACTCTCAATTTACAGCCATGTACTATGTAGAGATGAAATATATGCCAGGAAATTCATTTTCAACAAGTACATTGAGGTCAAAAGTTTACACCGTTCGTCCTCATGCAATGTTGAAAGCACAGGAAAATGCCACATACTTGGGGGAGGCCTAGCTAAAAGCAGTGCCCTTCTTTCTATTTTGAACTTTGCAAAGGCATTCCAAGAATAGGAAACACTTCGTCAGGCATTTCACGATTGCGGTCTTTTACACGCCCGGAAAATTCCTCCCCTTTGTAAACAAATTCCTAGACATTGTGGCACGTCGGTGAACCATGGCCTTCCTCTGGTGAGAGAACTTGGCTTTGAGGCGAGACTGACTGAAAGCAGTCCAGGGGGGAAGTTGGAGATTAGGGCGGATTATGTCTGATCCGGCCTGACTGAGGCTGGGGAGGGGAGCAGGTGTGATGAGGAAAGCTTTTAGTGTTATAATCCGGACAAACTGAGGTGCAGAGGGGGTGGGAGGGTGGTATTAATGTTATCAAAAACTGGAGGCTCACTGTCTCATACACAGCCCAACTTCACACACACACACACTTGCACACACACACACACAAACAAACACACAAGTCATGTAGACTTGCACGCAAACATGTACATGTATGTATGTTTTGCATGTACATCAACAGACCTAGCTACAAGGTCTTATGCTACACGGCTTAAAATATAGTCACTTTATCCTATTCAGTGTAGCATTCCAGTCTTCTATTTCTTGTTACTAGTAGCTTGCTTGCTTGCACACATACAGTACATGTACACATACAAGTTGTGATCTTAAATGCACATTTGTAATGAAGGACACTGAGCCCTTGGGAAAGTTTAAGTCTCTTTATTGAGATGAAGCCCGACACCGTTTCATACAACCCCATGTTCCTATCATAGCAGAATAACTTACACTTCTGACACTTATTTACAAGACATCTTCCTACATGTGGGGTTTAAAACCCAGAAGTAAAATCAACAATGAATACTCAATGGATGAAAGAGATATACATAGTGTGAAATGATGTGGCAGACATTGCCAAGATAATTTACACATTAAAAGTCCATAATCACCATCACTCAAAATGATACACAATCCCTTGGTATAGTAACACATGAATAGGTCGTAAAAGACAAGGCTAAAATTGTTAGGATAGGATACTAGCACACAGTTCTAAGGAAGAAATAATGATTGCAGCATTTAATACAGAAAGGAACAATACAATGCCACGAAGGGTGCAACAGCAACACCTGCATGTACATGATATCTATACATGTAGTTTTTATATCCTACAATATTGCAGAACTAATAGTGGTTTGGGGTATGTTTTTTGCACCCCCTCCTAAAATTTGAATAGTTCAGGTCCAAAAACCTAATCATAGTAGTACAAGAAGACATGAACACACTTCTGTATACTGTTGGCATCTATGAAAGAAAGTCATGGCACTATACATGCTATCAGCACCCCACCCAACCCCATTGTACAGAGACAACAAAAATCAGAAACTTCCTACACTATTAAGTACATGAAACAGCACTGTACTGATTTGGGCTATTCCATTTTTACCCCAGGGGAAGAGACAAGTCATATCCCATCAATCATCTTCCCTATTTCATATTGATTCGATAAATAAACCTCCCTTTCCAATCGGCAGTTTGGAACTGCTCCTCCCTAAACAATTAAAATGAAGAAAATATTCAAGATGAAAAATCCATAAATTGCAGAACCAATGTGACATGATCCTCATGCATGCTGGGAAATATGATGCATGCTGGGAAAAGAAGAGCCAATTTGAGGCCAGAAATGAAACATTAGGATTCTAGAACAGTTACTATCCCATAATCAAGAAACATTTTCATATCTAACATTTACAGTTTCTGACATTCGACAGTGTGTGTGATGATTATTATCCAACATAGCCGGAGGCTACATGTACACAAAGGATCAAATCTACAATTCCTAATGAATCCTCCCTTACGCAGAAATGGGAAAGTCCACTGACTGATTCTAGATGACTGACTGGCATATATATATATGGTGAAGGGGATGGCTTATAATGTGGTTCTGGCATAAGTTTTGTACAATTTCCCCAAGTAATCCAGTGAATGTTAGCACATGTACCATGAGACAGGAAAAGAATAGAGTTGTCCGGACTGGACAAACCTCTTGGAGAAACAGCAAAGAGAGAATATTTTGTTTTAGAAGAAGACAGGAGGGTTGTATGTACAGGAAATAGAAGGGGGAAATCTGTAGTTTCAGCCTACTGAAGATCACTCGTTCATTGTTCCCAAACAGTAGTGCTGAAAGGCTGAGTAGCTATAGGTACCCAGTAATCACTTATTTCATCTGCTGAAACAACTTAAGTCAAACAAGGAAATATTTTGGCAACACTACTGAATCATCTACCATAGGTAACCTACACATCATGTCAAACATTCCAGTAAAACAGCAAGTCTTTTGCTAAAAAGGACAAAAAATACATTACAACATTGCACCATTTTCCATTGGCATATCTCCCTACATTGTACAATTTACAGTGTAAAAGCAGAATCCCCAAAACATGCCTTGGCTTAAAAGTTCCCTTTGACAGAAATTCCTTGGTCTGCAGCCCTTATATACCAATTCTTAAACAGGTCTTTTATCAGTAAGAAAAATGTATTTTTTAAGAGTTTTGGAGTGCATTTCTGTGTTTCAGACAGCAGCAGTGAGGAGCTTTAGAACCAAGACCCAATGTTCTTAATTTGGCCAAGTTAATCCAATTAATTAAAAAAACACAACTGCTGACTGATGTAACTGCTAGCTTCTACTGTTAACTTACAGACTCCTATAATCAACTTTTACCACAGAGGCCAGGTATTTTGAAAAGTGGACAGTTTAGTACCATTGCTGCAGGTAGGCTAACACATCTACATCACACCCAGCTCAGCATTAAAATTTCATATCATGCCCCAATGTGGATGTGGTTCCATTACATCAATCATAATGAATGATGGCAGCATTTTTTTTTTACACAAAACCGGAAACTTGTTCTTATTTCAAATAGTCTTTTTGTAGTCTAAGCTGGCTTAAACTACTTTTGTAGAACTTCTCTTACAAAATGGACATGTTTTAACTCTACAACCTCCTACCATATTTAACCACAGTTCTGGCTCTGTTGCCCCACAACTTAGTCTTTGATGGATGGAAAAGCCTTAGAATCATGTTATCTCCAACCAGTTTAAACCAGATTTAACCAGAAGATTCTAGTTTTGACCAGCAGTCACTCTCTAAGTAGTCCAGATTCCATGTTTAACAAGATACTGTATATCCAACAACTGTTGTTATGCCCAAACCAATGATGCACTAAACCGGTTCGAGCTGGAATCCTCCGGTTTCCTGTTGCCTAGACCATGGAGTGGTCGACCTTAATCTTGACCGGTAAGGGGCCGGCTTGTTCTTCTGGTGTTTCCAGTGTTGGTACTTCCACCACGCTGCCTGGTGCTGACTTCTGTTGGGCAACTATGGTCTCCATGTCTCCATAGATACTCAGCTTCTGTAAACAACAAACATTCATTTTCTGTTAGAGCACAACACAACACAAATTTCCAGTTATCTACTCAATATCTTTTGTGCTGAACATGAACACATGCATTTAGATGATGATGATAAATGTTACAATTATGGTTTCACCCAAATGTCTTTTGCTACCTTCTTTTTCCAACATTTGGTATCAAACACCTTCTTTTTCCCACCAAATATTGACATGGCTTACAAAATAAATTTGGCTCTATTAGTGGCTGAAACTGAGAGAGATTTTACTTTGTCTAATGTAAGGAAGAATGATCATCTGTCACATACCGGCTGCTTGAGTGTCTGTTCCTGTGCTGTTGCGGAGGTGGCACAGCACAGCCACAGGATGGCCAGCACAGACAGGAACAGCGTGGAGCTAAGCAGCCACCTGGGCAGACCCGACTTCTTCGACACACAGCCCAACCAATCAGCTGCCGGCTGGGGCCTGCCCGGCCAATTAGCATCCTGGGATATTCTCTGGAGGCGCGGCTCTCTGGGCTGTAATCTTCTGTCGTCTAGCTCAAGGTCAAGGTCATCAAGGAGATCCAGGCTGACCTCTGGGCGCAGCTCTGACCTTGGAACTAAAGGAGACAATAACAATAAGGAGGATCAATGTGAAGTCTTGCAGTCCAGGGCCACTGGAAATCATGAGTAATGGAACCTACTAACATGGCAATTTGATGATTTCCGGTTCAATATCACAGTCTGACAAAAGAAAACTGAATTTTTGGCTACAGTGTATGTCTACCGCATTTTTCAGAATGACTAACATAATCACCTTGCCAACATATGACTCCAGTAATGGGGTTGTATGACCACAGATACTTGTCATGTTCATGAGTTGGTTTGAATTCAATTAAAGCACATTACCTATGTACTAACACAGATGAGCATTCATGCTACTAGTAGAAACAGAGAGAGACTTGTATGTTGTGGGAAGAAGTGCAATTATGTGTAGAGTGTGATGTGGTAGATTTTGTAGAATTTATACACAGATGTAAATGTGATACTTACAGTGGAAGTTGTCATCTTCAGGGATAATCCTGTCCACAAACACTTCAGGCTCCGACTACAAGGAACAAAAACAAAACCTGGTTAACTCTCTTTCTTCTGCATAGGCTTGGTACATGCATTAAGCCACTGCAGCTCGATGGTTCAATGTTCACAGAGCAGCAAGGAGAATTGTTGCTACCAAATACAATTCTCTTCTTATGTTAGAATGTTCAAATCCTAGCTACCTTGTACTACCGGTATAGAAATTCCTATATACTAGTAGTTGGTCATTTATCCCTAAAAATAGTACCTTCGTGAGTTCTGATATCATAATTCATGTATTACTTTACGACAAACGTGTATATGAATACATGCATACCCCCCTTACAAATGTATCTGCATGCCAATCACTGCATGGCTCATAACAGTCTGAAATTTTCAGTAATCCATCAGTTCCTAGACATTTGTATTGAATTTCCTACATTTTCTCCCTCTTCACTTAAGTTCCAAAATTGCAGAAATTTGTTTGGGGGCAGAGGTTGGGCCTGGATAAGTGGTGCGTCTCCCCTGTGTCTAATTTAGCCCCAATATTGGGGTGAAGGGAAGGAAGGAGGGATCCGAGGGGAACAATTACCGCCGAAGGAGCCGCAATCGGAATTACTGCCTACAGGCAACACCTGCTGCATGCAGTTAGTCAAGACCGAGATTTTATAGAGCTGGGATATCGAAGATATAATAATCTAGCACAGTGTAGATTTCCATGCACCAAGGAGGTTATGTCCTTTCTACCTCCATGCATGCACTTATAGGAGACAAACATCAATGTAGGACTATGCTACCACCTATCAAGAGTAGATGGAGAAATTTATGGAGCTGGGATATCAAATCTAACACAAATGTGACTTCCAGGCCCTTAAAGGAGGAAAACGTCCATGGATGTGGGACTTTGCTACCACCTATATTATAACACAATATCTTTTGATATTCCAAAAGCTGGCAATCATCAACATGTATCTACAGTGCAGTGGGGTTACCTGAACCTGTGGTTGAATTTTTACACGTCTTGAAGATCTTGGTTAAATTTTTCTTGTTACGACAAAACATGCCTGGACATTTGTAAATTAAAGCTCAGGAATTTTTAGATTGCTTGCTGTGTAACCAGGCCTCCAGCCAGCACCTGTTTTTCCATCAGTTGCAGGAACTTTTCCTTACTGACGGTTGCAGCGTGTGACAGAATTTTTTAAAACCAATCCGACAACTTTGATACACAAAGTTGACAAAATTCTTGGGCAAAATATAAAAACACCCAAAGGACCACTGTCCACCCCATGATTTGCCTCTCAAAATGTGGAAAATTGCATTTGTAAAGGCTTGAAAATTCAAAATTTTCCCTAGACCCCCCATAGATAGCGGGCATTCTCTCCCTACGTCAAATCATGAACCTACTCTCATGTCCCTAATAAACATACCCCCCGGAATAAACATACCCCCCGGACAAATCGTCAAAGTCTAATAAACATACCCTCCGGAATAAACGTACCCCCCGGAAAATGATCAAATTGACAGGTGAACTGTGTGTCTTTGATACTAAAATGTGCTCTTTATTTCAATACCAATATATTGGCAAATCTTTCACTGTTACATTTAATTAGTGAGTATATATCACTTTAATTAATGAGTATATATATATTGTACTTGTTTTGGGGAAATACAAAATCCGTAGGAGAAGCTATTGCATTTTACACTTCTGAAATGCACTTTGCTAAGCCTTCTCCTGCATCTTGAGTTGAAAATCTGACTAACTTAAGAGATAGAAAATCAAGCCCAATTAAGTACAAATATAGGGGTTTAATGAGTATATCTACAACAAAATCCATTTCAACATAATAATTATTTGGTATGGTACATTGTCTAGTCTGGTCAAAGTCTGGATTCTGAAGAAGAAAAACTTCTAGAAGAAAAAAACTTT
>NW_017804464.1:4348697-4370032 GCF_001625305.1 Branchiostoma belcheri
AACACTTGAATACAGACATACTGTCAGTATGGAAATGCTTCTGTGCAGGTGTTAATCAAGTTAAATCCCAACAGCCAATCAGCAAGAAGTATAGAGGAAAGCTGCATGCCTATTGGTTGATGCCCTGCATTCCATTCTGATGACTCATGCCCAAACGTGGTAAACAAGGCAGACTAACACAGTAATACATTTGCTATAACACAGCCAAAAAACTCAAATAAAACCATTCTAAAAGCCTGTATCACAATAATTTAAAAAACGCCTAGGGGTATTTGCCCACTGTACCTCCATACCAAATTTCAGGACCTTAGGCCCTAAAATGAAGAAGCTGAATCCATTTAAAGATATGGCAGGAGGAGGAGGAGGAGGAGAAGGAGAAGGAGAAGAAACATCAGAAAAAGCAATATGGTTTCACCACACCACTTCGTGGTGTGGTGAACCCATAATAATGTCTAACACAATAGTGATTTCTACACACTTATAGGAGGAAAACGTCCATGGATGTACGACTTTGCTACCACATGATATTTTAGGGCGTGAGAATCTTATCTTTTGATATTCCTAAAGCTGGCAATCATCACTATGTATCTACAGTGCAGTGGGGTTACCTGAACCTGTGGTTGAATTTTTACACGTCTTGAAGATCTTGGTTAAATTTTTCTTGTTACGACAAAACATGCCTGGACATTTGTAAATTAAAGCTCAGGAATTTTTAGATTTCTTGCTGCATAACCAGGCCTCTAGCCAGCACCTGTTTTTCCATCAATTGCAGGAATTTTGCCTCACTGACGGTTGCGGCGTGTGACAGAATTTTTTTTAACCAATCCGTCAACCTTGATAGACAAAATTGACAAAATTCTTGGGCAAAAATATAAAAACATACAAAGGACCACTGTCAACCACTTTCAACCCCATGATCTGCCTCTCAAAATGATGGAAATTGCAAAATTCAAAATTTTTCCTAGACCCCCCATAGATTGCGGGCACTCTCTCCCCAGGTTCAATCATGAACCTGAGCTGACAGAAAAATTTTTGAGCTGGCTAGAGCCCTGTACGTAACTCCACATAAAAATGATGAAGCAGGATAGATTCTGTACCTTGAGAACGATGATTTTGCCGTTGTCTGACTGCATGTAGAGGGACCAGGAGACAGACATGTAGTTCTGGGCACGGCTCAGCAAGTCGCTGTAGATGTTCCGCACCATCATCATCGGGGTCAGGAAGTGGATCTTCTGGACTTCTTCATCACGCTGCAAAAAAGAGACAACAATTCTTACTTACAACTGTGAGCATACGGTTTACCTACAGTATCTAAATGTAGTGCATAGACATTGTAGGAAGGCATCGGTCGGCTACTATGCAAGTGACTGCAAGTTTCCTCCACTTCCCCTTGTTGTTAGCAAGGTCAGATAGCTGTGTTGGAAGGTTTTTGTAGAATACCCGGGTAAAACTGAATTTATTATGGAATCATTCACCAACTGAGTATTACCATTTTCTTGTTGTACTGAAACACAAATCTTGCTTATACGTGTTAGTTAAAATGGATTTAAAGGTAATATCAGATGCAGATTTGGCCTGTATCCAGTGAAAATAGAAACCTCTAACCATGCTTGCAATTACATCCCAAATTTCTCTATTACTAGTGTTAGAATTCACAAAGTCACTGCTGGAGCGGCTCCAAAATCCATGCGCTGATGCGGGCATATTTGCTTTCCACCAAAAGTGTACCATCGATTTTGTTCTACAATAATGGCATTTTACAGCGGAACTGCACCCCATTCACCCTGAAAATGCACCTTGCAGGTAATAACATAAATGCACATATGAGTACTTTGCTCCTTGGTCAAATACATGCTTGATATCTATTGACACACGGGAAACAAACTGCTTCCCCAAACCCAGCCTAATGCACTACCTGCACTCTACGTTCCCAGGAAATAATCTGGTTATCACTCGGAGGGATTTAGGTTTGATCTAGGAGGAGTGTGCCATGTTTATTCTGAATACAGCACTGGTGGTAGGGTCAGGCTGGATATCTTGGCTTTGTTTCAGCCACTCCTTATGGATATTGATGTGCATATAGCCTGTGGTGCTGCAGTTCCTGTTTTGACAAGATAAAGCCTAGTACTTTATCTTTCTCACCCAAGACAGCTCAGCTTTAATTGGACGTATTTTCTCCAGGTTTCATAAGGTGGTGAGTGAAAACAAAGGATTGGATGTGGAAGTGCAGGGCATCTCAGCACATGGGTTTAAAACTACACAAGAAGTGTTCATTTGGACGTTGTCATTCATAGACAATACAGCAGAAATAAATCATGGATGGTATTAATGATTTCAACACAATGTCAGAGTAAATGATAACAACAGGGCAATGTTGAGCACTGTTGTATGGTACAGATTTTTTTGGGGGGTGGGTATGAAACACGAGCAGGTATTGAGGCAAGTTATCAGTATCTGTCAATACTTCCACCGGGGTAGGCCATCCTATTATATTGGTGGTACCGGGGCAGCCCAGGACAGCCCAGGATATTACAGCACCACTCAGGTAGACAGGAGTCGAAGACAATCTAAGCCGCCCAAAGCCCTGCTGGCATCGCTAATGCAGCGCCCAATCCCCCAGTCTTTACCGAGCGGAGTCCGGGATGCCGCGTGCCAATTTCTCACTGCCCGCGGGTAAAGCTGCCCATAGTCTGTCTTTCAGAGAGCTGCGTGATGATATCATGTCTACTTGTAACAAGTCATTAAACCACGGACGCTCGGCGGGAGCGCAGGCATTATGCCGGCCCAACGCTTTTGTTAGGTATCACTTTCATATCAAACCACCCTGTAATTTGATCCCAAGGCAATTTTGCAGGGATCTATATGGATTGTGCAGGGTCCTGCCCCAAAGACATGGTCTACATACTAACACTGGGCAGGCTGTAAGGTCCTGTTCAATGACATCAACACAATGGAACAGCCATCCTTCAACACTGCCATCCTGAGTAGCCAAGTAGAAAGCTGGTATTCTATGTGGCCATATACATGTAACATGCAAGTGATTCTCTGCATATAACATCTTCTACCTGTTGTTCTGGTTGAAGATACCCTATAATGCAGGCTTTTCTGCACACGTATGATTTATTGTAAGATTCCGGTTTGTGACACTCATGGATTGTGGTACGCTTTCTTGGCACATCAATATGTAAAGGTAATATATCAAGGTATTGTCCGCATGTTCAACCTGTCTTTCTCACTAAAATCTTGTGGCCAATTCAAAAGAAAAATGTTGTTACATCTTATAAGTATATCAATTTTTCTAGGACTCTCTTCATTTTATTCTCAGGCCTTAGGTCACTCAATGAGTTGATGCAAGTAAGCTGAAAAAAGGATAAATAAATGTATGCAATCCAGGCAAAACTTAGCTTACACAGTACTAATAGGGACAGGAGTGTACATGTACAACACCAGAGACAGGCCTGAAAAACGTTGAACTTTAAAAACTTCACAGTCATTCCCTCCATACATAGACCTAATCAGACATGATGCTGATATTTAGCGTTGAATGTCAGCGAACAAGAAAGTCAACTTGTCGCTACATGAGGAGTATTGCTGTAATTGGAGGTGCGTAATAATCTGCTAGGTTCACACCTGACACCAATGTCACACCGCTGTAATCAGTGGACTGGAATAATCTGCTGACTGTACACCCGACACTAATGAAGTAACATTTGTGGTTTGTAATTACAGTTGGGAACAACATAGCTTTAATGAAAGCATCATGGTCGTCACACAATCATGAGAAAGACAACTTGCCATTTGGGCAATCATCGAAGGAAATTACCAAATGTTAAAGGTCACATTGACAAGAAGTGGTCTAATATGGGACATTAATCACTCGAATTCCACATGGATACAGGCAAAACTTCGGTAGATGAGTCATTGTTAGAGTTTTTGTGGCTTTCTACAGAGTTTTGATCAAATTTCCAGAATTAACATTCATGAAAAATGAAAATACATTTTCTACGATTGTTTAAGTCATTATCGAAGCTTACTAATCACATAATTATTCCTCTGCAGCGGAGGAACAAACTAAATTTTTTCCCCCTACAGAATATGCTCAACTCCCAACCCTCATCAACCTGGAGCGGTAATTACGACGCCTCATTCCCGCTGTAATTTGGATGTCCAGGGCAGCAGCTGGTGTAACTCCTATGGGATACCAAGCAAACTCCAGTGGGAGACCTTCCCAGGGAAGATGGATGCGGCCCACTTCCCCTCACCTCCCAGCCTTCTTCTGGAATCCAGTTTTCGATTTATGCCTGGTGAGGTCTATAAGGCATTAGAGATCCATCTTCCTTCTGTAAATATCACCTAAAAGTTGCTGAAGTTTTTATGTGTGGGGATACAGATTAGGTCTAACTTGACATGACACGGGCTGACATTTCTCAACTGCAGGAAATTACATTACCAGCAGTTTGGTGATAGGATCATATATTTTCTTGGGATTTATGTTCATGCTTTTCTGCTATTACTCAGCTTAGGGTAACCATCTCACTGCTCGGATTCATGTTCTATGTTTTTGAGCGCTGGGATATATCAGCAACAATATTCGACTTGACTTGATGCAATTACTACTGCATAAAAACATAACTAGTTCCGACATAATCAGATTGTCTCTTCATCATTGATATTATGCATCAAGTCACCATCTTATACTGCCTTGATTTTCTGAATATCAGAGAAGATTTTCCTAAAGACATCTTGACACATTCGCAAGGAGAAATGTCATAAAAGTCTGAGAATGATTAGAATTTTCCATCATTATCTCACATCAGGAACTCATCTTATATGACTATAATAGCAGTTCTGCTTTCTGAATTCAGAGGATAATTTATTGGACATGACTTAACACAATTACAACCTCAGCAAAACCACAAAAGTATGGAAATATCATTATACTTCACATCAGTGCCTATTGCATAAGTCTTTTGTTTTCTGACTATCAGGATAAACCTAATTTGACACCATTTAATACAATCACAAAAGCATGAAATCGATAAAGGCTGCAAACAAAGGAGGGCGCATCTGATTTATGAATATATATTCTCATCATTATTCCGGAGTGATGTCATGCATGAAATGATGGCAGAGTAAAAACACTGGCCAGTACCTAAAGTCTTTAAATGTCCTCATAAATAAAAGGTTAGTCTGAGATGAATTAAACATGGCCAACATAAATTCGTACGCCGTTATAATTGATGTCATCTATTATGTTATCGGACTGAAACATTACCGCGTGGAACGTGACTCTGACGACAGGTGGAGAAGTTATTACCGCTTTTAGAGGCCTCGTCGTTCAATCAAAATTTGCGGCAGCTTATTACTGTGCAAAGGGATATTGGGTTCATTTGATATCCCTCCTGAAAAATCCCAGACACTGCAAACTTGCGGTGCAAAGTTTCCTCGTTCCATCAAATTCAGGACAGCTTATTATGTTACAAAGGGATATTGAATTCAGTTCATATCTATGATTCGTATGAAAAAAAAATCTCAGAACACAGGAAAGACACAAAATTCTGTTGATCCATCAAAATTTGACAGCCTATTACTGTTAGAAGGGATATTTGGATCACTTTCATGTTTCATAATTTCTCAGAAAACAGGAAAAGAGTAGCAGAAAGTTTTGCCAGTCAATCACAATTTGTGGGAGTTCATTACTGAGTTCTGATACTGATACCTGCTCCACATATTCCCTAAACACGGGAAAAACATTTCGCTGCTCAACCAATATTTGCAGGAGCTTACACGCACTAACACAGGGATATTGAATTCACCTGATATCCTTATTAAAAATTCCCCCAACACAGGAAAACAGTATTGCAAAGTTTCGATTACAAACTTAGAGAGGTATGTTTTTCTGCCTATCGTGCAAGGCTTACATTCCAAGTGGAGTGATGCGTAAATGTGACACTAGCCAGGCCCAAATGGACAGTATTCATACTCTTTAGTGTTGTCTTAAATTGCAATGTATAACCTAACAACTAAAGGATTTAACAGTACGATTCTAGTTTAGGTACCTGAAAAAAAAACCTGTGCTTTTCATACGCCATTTATCAGTCAAAATATATTTGTGCACCTTTGTTTACATTTACATGCTGGATCAACCTAGCCTTCTATGTTACTATAAACAGTAAACAAAAACAAACAAACCTGTTGTTTTCTCTTCCGGGCGAAAGGCACCTGTGAGCGGCAGCCAATACTGCATCCATATCTGTCATCCACATGTCTGTAAGCCTCCATACATGCTGAAACACACAGAAATACAATCATGTATTTTTCCTCAGAAACACACAGAAAAACAGAAATACGTCTTTATCCTCAGAAACGCACAGATACCCACAGAAATACAATGTCTTTTTCTTTAGAAACACACAGAAATACATTGTCTTTTTCCTCAGAGTTAGAAACACACAAAATGCAACATCTTTTCCCCCAGAAACACACAGAGATACAATGTATTTCCTCGAAATACACAGAAATACGTAGCCTTTTTCTTCAGAGACACATAGAAATACAAATATACTGTCTTTTTCCTGAGAAACACATAAATAGAGGGTCTACAGTGTCTTTTTCCTCAGAACATAAACCTACACTCCAGGATTCATCATGTTGGCTGGTGATAACTGCACACACACTGCTGTTAAACAGATGTTAGAAGTAGAACACAAATTTGGCACGTCAGATATGCAGATCCAGTTGTTGGATGAATCAAAGTTTCTGTAAAAACAACTTGTATTCACAGACTGGCCTTAAATTAAATCTACTTGCCCATCAACATTGGCAAACAGCTGCAAACTCAATTTCAAACATTGTACCTACAAGAATACAGGTACCGGGGTACTTTTGTTTCCACAGCATAAGTAGATCTAGTCTGTGTATATATATTGTGAGTGAATAAGGGTCTTTCTTTGGCACAACTTTTTTTGGAAGGAATTGCAGTATTGTACGGATTCTACTGTTTTATCTTTTTTATTCCATTAGAAAATTATGTGAGTGTAGGGGTCTCCCAATAAATTCTGAGGGGAGAGGTGCTCCCTAATCGGTTGATGAAAAATCAGTGAATTTTCATGTAAATACTAAAGGAAAACCCTAAATTTGAACATTGTGGGAATGGTTCTAGGATTTTGGGAAGAGGGGGAGCACCTTTGCTCCATTGGTTGGGGAGAGCCCTAGAATGTTTCCCCTCTATATGATGAATGATGAAGAGGTATTTGTAAACTTTCAAATTTATCTAACTACAGGCTTCCCTGTCTGTCTCTAGTGAATCCAGTATACATGTAATGTATGATCAACTCTAAGTGCACCTGGATTTCCATTTCCCTTCCCCTGACAGCTACATGCATGTGCATACCTCGACTCCTGCTGGTATAATAATCAGGGGAGAGGGGAGGGTAGTTGTTTTAGTAATAACAGGCCCAGGTACCCAGTGTTTGTGATGTGCATGAAATGGACTTGATGACTGTTTTGTACAGTTTTAACTGGTCCCTGTGGGAGGCCACCTGCCTACAATGGACCCCCTGGTAGGAAATATACAGTGGCATCAGGCAGGAATTCTATGCATGGGGAGGGGGGCGCACACGGGTCAGACACCTTTCACATCCTGACCTGCCGCCATTAGTGGTTCTCCATCCATTCACCAGAGGAGTCACTCGTGGGTCAGGAACTCAAAAGGTTTATCTTGTAAGTTGGAAAAATGTATCAAACCGGGGAATCCATCAACCTGGCAATTGGGAGTGATAAAACACACTCGCTAAAATGATGCATTTTGGTCATATATGGCCCGTAAATATGCACAAACTTATCATAACTTATCCCATCAGTTGAGAATTCCTTCAACCTATCTAGATTTTGCTTGCCAAATCATTATATGATATATTTCATAGTAAGACCGAGAACTGAAGATATCAACTAAGGCTGATTTAATTTGCTTTTTGGCCTGTAATTTCTTTTTCCGACAACAACAAAGACAGGAATGCAGAGAGGCCTTTCGCTGCCATTACATGCAGAAATATGGATGCGGATATGAGTTATGTGCCATGTCTGTGATTTTCTGCACAGAGGGAGCCCTAAAATCCCCATTAAACACCACCCCAGGGGGGAGGGGGCAGGTCCAGGGCTGTCTACCTGGATTTCGGATCATACCACTGCTCCCAGCGGGGGGATAAGTTAATGCCTTCCCGGTACCAACATCACCACTGAGACGAAACTCTCTGCTGGGAAGTACATTATTTTGCGCAAACATGGTCCCGACATCAAAGTCCCCAGCTTATGTCTAACAGATTAGGAAGCTTTTTTGCAGGGATGCTTCCTGTGGGTAGGAAAGACGTGGCTTTACCAGAACTTGATGAGAACACCAGGTATAAGCTAGCAGTACTCTAAACAGTTATATTCAAGTTTCATTGGAACACAATCTGTATCTTTATCTGTATAGCTGGTATAACCCCCCCTTCGGCGTAACAGTAACACACCAGCTTTGCGGCAAGGCGGCAGCTGGCTACGTTATACCAAACGACGTATTACACCTAACCCTCGAACATCTAACTCTATACACCGTTTAAAGCTATGATTCATTGGTGAAACATTTTGTTTCCTGAAAGCTTTATCAAAACATTTTGTGCATTGTTTTCAGAGGACCACGTGACTTACCCGCATCACATGCATCCTTTGTTGCGTTCAGGTCTCGACTCTCCCCGATGAACTCCACGATAGAGAAAAGCCGGCAGCCACGTCTGCACGCGTACAGGTTCTCTTGCTGTAAAACACAGGACAACGGGAGTGAGTTAATGCTGAACTTGTACACAGAAATTTAAGTCAATGTCACAACTACTTATCAAAGTAAATCAATATTTTCATTCCCAGATCAACAGTACATATGACTTGGTATGGTACAGAAAAATGCAGTGAAGATGATGAAGACAGAAAAATGGGTAAGTTCAGTACTTTCGATAGGATCATTTTTTTTTGCGACAAAATCTCAGATTCATACTTTAATGTTGTAAGTAGAGGCTTCTAAAAATGTCACTTTTTCTATACACCATATAAGAGCTTTCACTACACAACCACAATTGTGGAATGAGGTGGAAAGACAACAGCTTTAGAGATACTCAGCCTATTTGAACTTTGTATACTGGTGATCAAAGACCACCCAACCAGTGTTTGTATTTCTTGATTGCTATTTTGCTTGCTATTATATTTTGCTCTTTCTTCTCATAATCCTGACTTGGCAGCTGTTATACAAGTTGAACATCAGCACTTCTTTTGGTACATTCATCCACACATTCCCCAGACATAGGAGGCAAATCTTTTCCGCCTTTTTCAAACCCCAACCTTGGAAGAGAGGGAAATACAGATTATCACTGATGTAGGTCTGTTTGGACATGCAGATGTGCTGGGCTTGTAGAGAGAATAGCATACTCTTCAGTGGATCCCGTCCACAATAACCCGGAAAGACCATTTTGCTCAGACAATGCCGCCATGAATCTCAAGTGAGGAGGGGCAACACTTGTCACTGGGAACAACAGGCTAGCCCCCCTCCCATACTAGCCGACAATGGTCAACCCTTCCTATTCACACGCAGTATACAGGAGCAATAGCACCGAAAATTGACTGTCTATCATGTAAAGCGGCCGCCATTCTCTTAATACACTCGGCACTGATACAGTCCCAGCCCACCCTGAAAGTTCGTGTGCATTTGGCACTATCTGCCCCTGCCACACACACACGACAGGTCAGCCAATGTCGTACAAGGTCAAAAGCTAACGAGAGTGTTTAGCATTAAAGTAGCCAAGCTTACTTTTTGGTGACAGCAAAGATTTTCTTACAGGCCATTAGTGAAAACTTGCTGGTGCTCAATCATAGCTACCCACTGGTAATGGTGTAATGTGGCTACTGTATACCTTTCCTCTTTGCACGCAAGAGACATGTTCGTGGGCATGTTTCTAAACAGTGTCTGAAACAGGTAAGGGTCTTAGTATGACTGCAGCATTAACTAATGCTTTGAAAGGCTAATGACGTTATGTATACTGTACGGAACTGTTGTCTCAGATATAAAGAAGACATCAACACAACTTAGCCCTGTATAATGAAGAGGCATATCTCACAGTTTATAGTTTACACTCTGTCAGAGGATTTCAACATAAACAACTGTCTGCGAGGCGTCCGAACATCTTCCCCTCTGTTGATGCTACATGTTCTAGGAAATGTGAGAGCGATAAATAAACTGAAACTAAAGAAGAACCAGTACTACAGTGCAAGTGGATGTCTTTGTAAATATCAAGCTTGTTGAAGAAAGATATCTCAAACAAATCTTCCTTGTATAAAAGTGTAGACCGACCAGAGGAAGCGGATATTTAAGAAACACAGACTTGAAGAAAGGTCACCTAAAACAATCTTCACTGGAGACTTAAGTGGTCTGTGTGTATAAATGTGGCAGAGATGTTTATAGGCTTGAGCAGTAACATAAAGAAGAGCCCCAGGTTTCGGCACACTTGCAAGTTTGGGAAGTTTTGCTTCACTTCTCTCAGTGACAGAGATAAAGCCAACACTCCAAAACCTAGAATTGTTGCTAATTGACAATTGAAGGAAAAAAATCCTCTACGCCATAACCAGCTTATTCATGTTTTAATATCAAAACAATGTCTTGACAAGCGCAGAAATCTTATCCAGGAAGATACAGTTCTTGAACACTGTTGTTATACTTGTCACTAGATCTATCTTGTCTCACAGCTATCTAAACTTCTCATGTAATAACTGCATGCATGTATCCCCAGCCTACTTATTTTCCAACCGAACAAGAATACATAAAGCTTTTAAGCTCTTTCCATTCAGCCTGAAATACCCGCCTTAAATCTCTGACTTTGCTGCTATTCAGGTTGCCCTTTTACAGGAAAGACGGAATCCCCACAGAATACTAACTAGCTCTTGCTTTGGAGTTGACGAATTATCTCTTTGTGTTAGGAGACTGTGGGGGAGGGGGTACTGGAGGCCAGGTAGAACAATTACAGCATTAACCTTCTCCCTGTTGCCTAATCTTACAACAAATGCAAATTTGGTACCAAACTGCTACCTCAGTAGGAGAAGGTTAACCATGGGTAATGAGAATTGGAATTAGATACCTGGTTTATAGGAAGTCTGTGAAAAATTACAGGTAAACACACAGGTGAATGGCTTACAGGTGAGTGGCTACGGGGAGACATACCGCAGCACCCACAGGTGAGTCAACTATGGGTAAACACCAGGCTTACAGGTAAGTGCACTTTGTGTAAACATGGCGACTTTGCAGGAGGCATGCAGACAGCCTTCACACAGTCGCTCTTGTTACACTTAATCCTGACTTAGTTCTGCCAGCTCAACCTTTTCTGGGACAAACCCACAACAAGAAGGGTAAGGCATACATGAGTTGGCTCTTAACCCACATTACAGAAACACAGATAACAACTTTGGGAGACTAAAGCCTGACATACAAATGTACTGTTTACAAAATTTACGGCTGTACAGAACAAAATGTCCACTTGTAACACCTGAAGATTTAAAACTTAAAAGAAACTCCTAAATTTTACTGTAACTTGTAAGTACTTTGGCAACTGGTTCTTAATTGAAGTGTCTATAATTCACCAAACCTAATTAGTGTCCTTTCCCCTTCCCTTTTTGTCTGAGAAGGGGTCCAAATGAGAGAGACCTGACAGGAACAACCTCCCCTTACTGATTATCTCCTGTTAATTACAGGTACCAGGGAAGCCTGTCACTCAGGTAAGATAAACAAACAAGCACAGGTTATGTGTTCCCATGTGCAGCAGCCTGAGGCCTGTAAACTGTTCGCCCGGATCTAGAGTTTCATCCAGTCTAACATAAATAAACCTACACTCTTGTGCACACTGCATTGGTGCTGTAATAATACTGTTTGCAACATGAGGAATTTTCTGAAGCAGGAACAGAATGGCAAGGCCGATACTTGATGACTGTAGCATTTTGTATCTTTTCTGTATCTTTCATACAACACGTACTGAGGTAGTGAATGCATTTCAAAATGGTCAGTATTGCCTGGAGAACCATCTCGCATCCCTGCTGACTTTTAATGTAGTAAGTACAAAGTTGGATGCAGGGAAAGTATACTTTTTTCCACTGCTCAGCACTTTGCATTAGATTTTAAAAGATATAGTTGATAATACAGCAAAGTTGAAGTATGTGCAAAGAATGTGAGTCTGCTACTCTCAGCCACATGATAAAAAAATTCCCCCAGGATGCATTGCTCCTGAAAACTAAGTCTAAAGCTTTAGGCAAAGGTTCACGCAAATCTGACAAAATCTACACTTCTCTCTGTACTTAAGACTAGATCATGGAAATCCACTGTGAAAATGTACTTTGCAGCAGCTTGGGGCCATGAGATGATTTAGAAGATTTCAGTGCTGTCCCAAGAGTCTGCTGACTCCAGGCTACGATTGAGGTTTCAGGCATCTGTGTCTCCAGGCTAACCAGCAGACCTGGGATTATGATGGACCGACAAATCAGCTTGGCTGGAAGCCACCTTATCCTATCATTGGTTTCATCTGTTTTGTCTCCAACAATTGTCCCCACTCCCATCCAATCCATCAGATTTGACTAAAGAGGTATTCCAGACAAATGCCTGTAGCTTGGGGCTAGAAAATCCACCCAAAGCAGCTTGGAAAGATGGTAGAAGCTTTGGATCAGCTCTCAATTGGTGTGTTTGTATATCCTGGTGGATCCATCTGTCAGCATCCCTCCTCCTAACACCTGGGAGAGGAGATAACAGCTGTCTGCACTCCCTGACAACTGGCATCCTCACAACAGCAAAGCAGATGTTAGAAAGGATGATCAAAACATTCTCAAACTGTGCCCTGTTTTTTTTTTTACATTAGAGTGACATTATTTACACACAACCCTTGTAATTGAAATAATCCAGATGAAGGCGACAATGGTCCTTGAAAATTTGATCTCTGTGTCATCTTCGTGTTGAAATAAAGTTCAATATTTTAGTATTTTTACAAAAAATTGCTATGATCTTTCCTCACATAATCTGCTGAGAGAGAAATTTATTCCTGCTTCCAACTAGACTGGTTAACAGTGGTTCTGCACAAGCAGCTTACTTATATTCCGTATCAACCAAAACTCAATCTTTGTCACACAGTGCTCCAAAGATGACCAAAAAACAGCATATCTATTTGGGTATGCGTATACTAAAAACATGAATCATATTTGTATGTTGAATGCTTGATGGAAGACTTGAAAGAGTGCCTATCACTTGGGTGACCTGTACACCATAAGCCACACTTGCACTACAGTCTGCCGTACTGAACCTGGCCTGTCCAAGTTGTTTCCTGTTTGCCCACCACTACAGAGTGCAGACTCTGTATACATGTAACTCAGGGCGGATAGAAAAACACAAAGGGTCGAAAACCTTTCCCAGCCAGCCAGAACAAGACTGGAAATCCCCACATCTGTAGGTCAGATGGGAGCACAGATACAAACTTATGGGTTAACCTGGTGAGTGACAAGGAAGATGGGACCAGAGATAGGACTATCATGGTGGTACAGTGTTGAACTAGCCTAGATACCAGACTATTTCCAGGGCCAGCTCTTGAGCTCTTGGGCTAGACATAGGTCTCAGACATAGGACTATGGTATAACATCCTTGGAGGCATGTTGGCCCTAGACTAGAGCTGAAGAGATGACCTAAGAAATGAGGAAGTCTGATGTAATATGATACGTGATTGGTGATCCTATCTTGTGACATGTCATCTGATAGGTGCATGTCTCAGCCACTAATGAATGGCCTGAAGCTGACAGTTCCTGAAGATAATTAGAAAACTAACCTGTACTTTAATGGAGGCAATTAACCCGGCCATTATTGCATCATACCGGACACTGCGCTAACAATTATTTCTGCGTCCACCCACCGGAAAATTGCATGGGGGTGAACTGACAACCAAAGAACATCCCTATAACTACCACCATAACACAATCATACCTATCGGCTAACAGACAGTTACAATGAGGAATGACACAATGCAATAATCAGTTCTAGAATCATGTTATGTCATGAAAATTGTTCCTGTGATAATTTTCTCTCAGAAATTCCTGAATAGTTTCCTTTTTGTTTCAGATGCGGCAGTTGTTGATATCGGATAACAGTTTGGAGAGGTACAAAGGCATGTCTTTGTCTGACATTACCTCATGATTACCACAGGATGCACCCTGGGTAATCCCATGATGCCGCCTACCTGATCCTCCCCTGTCACAACAGATAAGATAATAGAGATGAAACAGAGATAACATCAGCTGACAGCAGAGACCCTTATCTCCTTACTTCCTGCTGTCTGACTCACCAATTTTCCTGGTCAAGATTCCAAATTTTAATGACCATTTCTTTTATTTCAGGTATCCCTGGCATGTTATGATTTACGAATGAAATGAGAAAAAGAGGCCTCAAAATTATCTTTTACATCCAGGACTCAAATTTACCAGTGTTAATATAAATTACACCTCATAGCAATTTGCATGCATCGATGTAAAGACAAATAAAGAAATTAATGTTGTATTTCTTCACCAACCACACCTGTAATTCATAAGTATTGTAGTAATTTGTACAAACTATAATGTGTTTGCTATACAAAACCAATAGAATACCAAGGGTTAGACATCATTCTGTGTCGCAGATTCCGTGATAGCATCTTTTGATCCCCCACTTCGTTTAATGTCATCTTCCCTTCACCATTGAACAACCTCAACTGTCATGAATCTATCACCCAGCTTTGATGTTTTTCCCTGGAGTTGTCATTCTTACCAGCCCATCATTCCACCAGAGACCAGCGTGCGTCAACAGCCTACATCATACAGTACATGACAAGAAACCTTCCTCCATTAGACCTTATCCCCAACTGTCCTTACAACATGGACCCCGCCCTGTCATGGAACCCAGCAACACCATTACCTGTGGTTTTACCTGATTAACTATTCATGTACCTGTGCCCCAGGTGAGTGGTTACACAGGTGTATTGTGGGAATACTGTGAACTTGGGGCAACCTAAGCTGAGTGCATGAGCTAAGCTATGCAGTATCAGTAAGGCCTAGGAAAAATATGTTGTGTTTCCTGTTTCAGTCCTGAAAAAAATTAGTCGGTAGGTAAGGATTTTTAAAAAAGACTTTGGCAATCGCTAGTGATCCAATTTGTACAATACTGTTTAAAAAGTAAAACTTGCGTGAGGACAAAAATTTATGTCCCTTGCAGGGGTCCACAAAAAAAAGTCTAGGGTCTGCAGTTTTCTCTAGGGTCAGTCGGGAAACGGGAAATACAACATGTTTTTTCTAGGCCTAAATATCATGTGCAGCACATATATATATACCAAAGAATAAGCGAATGAATGGTCTACGAATGAATAATCAGTCAATGGATTGAGTCTAGGAGCAACTGGATTAAATATTTACTATAAAGATATGAGTACAATAGACAACTGAAACATATATCCTCTGGTCTAAGATATGGCAGCTATGCAGATAAACTTTATATCATTATCAATCTGACAATACCCGTATGATCTGGTGTTTGTGTGTTCATGGTAATACAAAACTCAGCGGTGCAAAAAATCCCCCAGTCAGCTCCTCACGGTAATCCCTGTTTTACCAATCTGATCAAGGTCTGCCCTAATCCAATCCTTCTTAGTGGATTTAATCAGCTTAGCTCCTACTCATCCTGAATGAGCACACAATAAGAAAGCTGTCTGGTCTTCCTGTCTGTGCCTCCTGTGCTGTTTGTCCTGGGATTTGTTGTCTGCGCAGGGCTGGAAATACTAGGTGCATGTACACCTTAGAGCACCCAAATTTGGAGCTGTGCAACCAATTTTTTTCTGTGGGTGCACTGGTGCGCCCAAATATTTTGGTAGGTATTTTTGTACATATTAAATACATACAGGATATTCTTGGCATCTAAGTATCAGAAAAATAATAAAAATCTTTGTTGTAGTACTTGTGTAAGATTTTGAAGTTAGCTCCACTTTCAGATTCAAGCTTAGAAGAGGAGCAGTAAGATTTGTAATTAGGTCTTGTTTTATATGGTGCACCCAAAAAATTTTTTGTGCCCCTAATCTTTTTGTGTGGGTGCACCAGTGCACCTATTCCTAAAAATGAATATCGAGCCCTGCTGTGCTCTCATGCAGTGTGCACTTCTACCCAGGGACCCAGAGTCGCCTGAGTTTCGGCAGTATTGCTCGCCCAGCTGTCTGTTATCTGAGGCTACACCAACCGCCAAGCACTGCCCTTTCCTGCCCTGAAACCCACAGGGAAATTTGGAAATTTCTATAGCAGAGTTTGTCCTTGCATGAGTAGAAATTGAATCCCTCTTCCCTTCATACCATAGATTAGCACATATAGGCTGACGGTGAGTGATATGTAGACCCAGGAGTCACCAGCAAAATGGGTAGCTACTTTTTTAAGCAACTGTGAATTAATGAAAAATTTTACATGGGGCATATCTACAGAAACCCAAAAATTATAGACAAATGTACAGGAAACCTCTACCCAGCAGCTAGGTTTAGGCAGCCCAGGGAAACTTACTGAAATGTCTTTTGTCATTTTGACATTTGCATTTTTGCCAGACTAAAGAATGGGATTCAACAGAATATGCTGGACACGACATAGTACTTGAGGGGAGGCTGGTGGTATGAATCACTATGATATACTGTACAGTTGCTGGGACGTTGTTCTTCTTGGCACTGAAGCATTCCCCATAAACTTTGCCGAAAACCATTTGCTAGAATTACTGGGTATCTTGTACCATTGTGTCATAAATTCCTTGTTAACTTTGACAGCGAAGCTAAATGGAAGCCAACTCTGTGGAACCTATGAAATTGATTTCAAGGTTTCCTACCCAGCAGAAATGTGACCAGTCCATCTGCTATGAGCCATATGGAACACAACAAAAGACCCAAAACTGCAAAGTCGTTTCCTTTCAAAGCCTACAAGCGAGGATTTATTCCAGCCAAGTGTATTATACGTCAACCATGCAGAAATTGGTCTGTGCTTCAGGAGCCCTTGAAAAGTTCCACCTGGAAAAATCAATACTGTTTATGGTGCTTCTAGCAAGTATCAAATTACATGTTAGTAGCTGCTTGGGGGTAAAAAGATTCAAACCTCTCCACTACCATGGATGGAAGAAAGATAAAGCTTGAGATAAAGGCAGGCACTTTTTTCATTTCCGTGGCACCAATGCTCCTAGCTCAACTTCCTTTTCATTCTCAAACTTGAGTCAAAGCCTTTGTCATATGTAGAAGTGGAAGTCAGTAAGAGCCAGCCATCAAGAATGTTTCAAATTGTACGGTCTTTTCAAGGAGATTTCACTAAAAATTAAATTTGTGACTGTCTGCTGACCACAGTCAACCTCCAGTACAGCAGACAGAGCTGGATTATTTCACCTCACGAAGTTCTCCCTATAAATGTCACAGCTTTTGTGTAAGTATTTTTAAACTCTGGGCTTTTGTTCACCAGCCCAGACTGCCAGATGTAGCCTATAAAGTAGATCAGAGAGGGAAAAGGAAAAAAAAAGACTGAAAGCGGGGCCTAAGGGCATCTCCGTAAAGATCCCAGGCTCCCCGCTGAGCCAAACACCAACTGTATCCCTGGTAACAAAAGAACGCTCAATAAAGGGTCGGGTGAAAGAGTGGAAATTCACACTTCCACAAAGGGTTAGCAGATGGTTCTGTCTTGTTTTGGCGGGAGAAAGTGTCGGGGAATAAAAGGCGGGTAAAGAACCGTTACCGCTCCATGCTGGGAACAAAATCCTCACCTGTAAGGTTAGGACTTCACTAACATCGATCAACTACAAACATGTGCAAAGAGTCCTTGGATACATCAAGAACGCAATTAACCAAATATTGTTGCACAACGAAAATTCACCTGAAAATTTTAGACTCTGAACTGTTGACAGAACTTTTCAGTCATGATGAAAAGAAACATTCAAGTTTATAACTTATCCCCTTGTGTTCCTGCTTAGATAGATCAGTGGTAGAAATACATTTTTTCTGTGTTCTGCAATATCGCAGACTGTCAAAATCTTGTTCTGGAAATACTTTCTGCAAATGCACAATTAAAAGTCCGGATCTAAACCCATGGCATATGTAGAATTGCATGTTAGCAAACATTTACACGTAATTTGAAAATTATAAAGTCAGTAGTAAACACAAAAGCTCTTAAACACCATTGAACCCCGAGCCTGATTTTTTTCAGTCTGCGAAATTGCAGGTTGCTTAAGTTTTATTCTGCAATGTTGAAAATGTCTCTGCAAAATGCAGATGGGTATTTCCAACACCGTAGATGCATTGTACAATTGAGATTCGAGACCTAGACAAACTAAACTTTTGGACTATGACAGAAACTTTTCATGCTCTTCTCGCTATATTATTCATAGCAGTGTGCCCTGTTCAGGATGTGTGACCAGTAGAGAATGTCAGCCTTGATGAATGCTGCTGTTTGCACCTGTGTCCCTGTACCAAGAATTTCCTTTTCCCCCCACTTATCAATCAACCAACCTTCACGCCAGGTAGATGCTATCACAGAGAGGTGAGAGACAAAAATAGTACGCAGCATGCAGGACTTAAGTCAGAGTGCTAACCTCCTAGTGGTATTCCCCGGGCAACGGCTACAGCAATGACCCTGGGTTGCGATACCATCGGGAGCAATGTGGGAACCCTCAGGCTTGTCCTGTAAGGTCCTCCTTGCTCCTGGCAGGTTTAACCATGGTGGGACGGTTCCCAGGGGAGCTGCTGCTGGCTAATAGCACCTGCACCGCCTGTTCCCACAGGGCGGTATAAAAGTAGTGAGGGTTGGACGAGGGGCCAGCGCCCCCTCTCTGTAAAAACTCAATTGCTACGGAAACAGCAAGTATTCCACAATGTACCAGATCTAGGTCGGAGAATCGGCGCCTGCCCCTGGCAAACATGACGGACTTGAGTCAAAGCCCACGGGAGGCCCAAGTCTTGAAAAGCACCGTGATCTCGGCCACAACAAGAACATCCATAGCCACATGGAATGTTAGGACTTTATTCCAATGCGGCAAGTTAAACCAACTATTGAGAGAATTTGACAATTATGAATTGTGTATCCTGGGATTAAGCGAAGTAAGGTGGACTGGAAGTGGTAAGCTGATGAACGAAGGGAAAACAGTACTCTACTCTGGTCATGATAAACACCATGTCTATGGCGTTGGATTTGTCCTAGATAAAGAAGCGGAGAAAGCACTCCTTGGATGGAAACCAGCAAGTGACCGCATTATTACAGCCAGATTCCAATCCAGACACACAAAGACAACAATCATACAAGTATATGCACCAACAGAAGATTCAGACGATAATGATAAGGATAACTTTTATGACCAATTGCAAGATGTGTTGAATGATATCCCAAACCATGATGTCAAGATTCTCATGGGAGACTTCAATGCAAAAATAGGTGCACAAAGAGCAGGCCTGGAGAGCACTGTAGGTCCACATGGATCAGCAAAGAAAACAAACGATAATGGAGAACGTCTACTGTCCTTCTGCAGTGAGAATGGGTTGTGTGTGGGGAACACATTCTTCAAACATAAAAATATTCACAAAAAAACATGGCGATCCCCAGATGGAAAAACAACAAATGAAATTGACTATATCTGTATTAGTAAACGATGGCAAAGTGCTATCCAGGATGTGCGCAGCTTCAGAGGGGCTGATGTAGGCTCAGATCATTACCTGGTAAGGGCAAAGATAAAGTTGAAATTGAAAAAGATCAAGAAACAGAACACAACAAAACCATTTGATATTGACAAACTCAGTAAAGATGAGATATGTCAAGAATTTACCCTGGAAGTTAACAACCGCTTCCAAGCCCTAGAAGACAAAGACGAACCAGAAACACAATGGAAAGACCTACATGAAACAATTACACAAGCTGCGAAGGTTGTTATTGGAAGGAAAAGAGGAACAAAGAAAGAGAGCTGGATTACACCAGACACATGGAAACTCATTGATACTAGAAGGGAAATTAAGAAAAAGAGAGATAGTGCAAAGACACAGGGAGAGCAAAACAAAAGGAATAAAGAGTACAGGAAGATAGACAAAGAGGTAAAGAAACACTGTAAAATAGACAAAAACACCTGGCTAGAGAACAAAGCCACAGAAGCACAAAAGGCAGCTGACAGAAACGATACAAGAACACTCTACAGGATTGCCAGAGACCTCAGTGGTTCCAACAGTGGCACTGGAGTCCCCATAAAGGACAAGAATGGAAAAACCCTACTGTCAGAGGAAGAACAGAACCAGCGTTGGGCAGAACACTTCAAAGAGACACTAAACCAACCTGAACCACAGGAGGTGTACACCTTCCCAGATGTTGACGGAAACGAGTTGGATGTAGATTGTGACAACATCACAGAAGATGAGGTTGCAAATGCAATCAAAAACCCGAAGAATCATAAAGCTGCAGGAATAGACCAGATCTCAGCTGAACTCCTCAAGAAAGGGGGGGATATCATGCTGAAGAAACTCACCAAGCTTTGCAACACATGTTGGGAATTAGGAAAGACACCCCTTGATTGGAGAAAAGGCGCCATAGTGAAGTTACCTAAAAAGGGTCGACCTAAGCGACTGTGGAAATTGGAGAGGGATCACCTTACTTTCAATACCAGGAAAGGTATTCTGTTCTGTATTGTTAAATAGACTAAGAAAGGCAGTAGATAAAGAACTCAGAGAGGAACAAGCCGGCTTTCGACCCAGCAGATCCTGCATGGACCAGATACTTACCTTGCGCAACATCATTGAACAGAGTATTGAATTCCAGAAGCCTGTATGGATAAATTTCATCGATTTTAAAAAAAGCATTCGATAGTGTACATAGAGACTCGATCTGGAAAATACTTAAGGTGTATGGTGTTCCTGGAAAAATTCATACAAGCCTTTAAAAAGCCTGTACGAGGGATCCACCTGTTGTGTAAAGGTAGACGCAGGGTACACCGACAGCTTTGACATCGTCACCGGAGTGCGACAAGGATGCGTCTTATCTCCCCTACTGTTCACTGTCACCATAGACTTTGTAATGCGCAGGGCAATGGGTAGAAGTGACTTTGGTATACCCTGGGAGGGAGACAGACGCCTCACGGATCTAGACTTCGCCGATGACATTGCTTTGACAGCAGAGTCTCAGCTGACTCTTCAGGACATGACAACATCAGCAGAAACAGAAGCGGGGAAAGTAGGTCTAAGGATCAGCTGCCAGAAGACCAAAGTTATGCAGGTGGGAGATCAACAAACGAA
>NW_017804464.1:4370269-4476918 GCF_001625305.1 Branchiostoma belcheri
GAGAGCCTGTTGAAAACGTAAGGCAGTTCGCATACCTCGGAAGCACCATGACAGCAGAAGGGGACACAGACACAGACATCAGTGCCCGCATAGGTAAGGCAGCATCAGTCTTCAGAAGGATGAACCCAGTGTGGAACAGTGGGAAGATATCCAGAGTGCTGAAAACCAAGCTGCTACAGTCAGTAGTAATACCAACTGCACTCTATGCATGTGAAACATGGAAGATAACAACAAGAATGCGGAACAAGCTGGATGCCTTCCAACAACGATGCCTCCGCAAAATTTTACACATAACATACAGAGACAGGATTACCAACGAGGAGGTATACCACAGAACTGGTACAAAACCACTCAGCATCACCATCACCGAGAGGAGGATGAGGTATGCTGGACATGTCCTCAGGATGACCTCAGACCGACACGCCAAAACATCTGTGTTTTGGAAACCAGAGGGCAAACGGAAAAGAGGGAGGCCTAAACTAACATGGCGACGTACCCTTCAAAAAGATCTGGAAAGCAGGGGGATAACATTGAAGGATGCCGAGTCCCTCGCCGAAGACAGAGCAGAGTGGAGAAGACTTGCTGCCCAATGTGCCTTGCACGGGAGGAACTAAGTCTAAGTAAGTAATGCAGGACTAGGATTGTTGATGATACCTCGCTGTGACAGATGTGTTCTGTAACACCTACACACCTATATTGATATCCTCAGAGCTTAACCCGTAGAGCAGTATAAATCAGTTGAATCTGCGACTAAATCAATCAGGAGACTGAAGCCTTTTGGAACTATTTGTCACACCAAGATGCATGGGCCGAATTCGTTGGCTGGTAAATGCCACACGATTATTCACTTCCCAGTACGTAACGTTGAACTTTTTTCCATCGCAAAGTTGAAAACTTCTAAATTTCATGCGTGCAGTTTCTGTTTTTGACTGCAAATTAAAGGCCACAGACGGACGTTTCACACCCAGTCACCCAACGTAAGCTGATACAGAATTTTTTCTTTGAACCTTGATGGCTTGAAAAATGTTTCTCTTTCAACCATCATAGGATTACCTCAAACTACGTGGGGAAAAAAAGCCAGAAGTGAAAAGAGAATCATGCTAACTGAAACCTATAAAAAACTGCATATACACTCTGTCTCGCTTTGTTATTCTACAATTTTGGTAAAAAAAAAAGAAGAGCAAAAAGCAGAGAATTCTATCCACACAGCGTTATTGTGCACAGTACACCCCACATGTATCATGCTGACAGGTAAAGCCATAACCTGTGGAAATTTACACCCTACTGCCATGGAGGGAGAATGATGGGTGGGACTGACAGGGCTTACAGCTTGTCCAATAAAGTATAGCAGGGTGTTACATGATATGAACAATGTCAGGAGAAGGGCCTTACCGCATCTGTCTTGTCAAAACATGCCCTTCATTAGTCACCTGGTCTCAGACCAGAGTGACAGTAAAATAGGATTATGTTGCCATCAGCAAAGCAGGTTTAGAAAGATCCTTTTTTTCGCACGTGTCAGCCCTGGCATCGATGGTCTCTGAAATTGATGATACCGAAAGTTTTTCGCCTGACCAAAATCTGCAAGTACGCAGCGTTTGGACATGATGGTGCTATTCATTTCAGGGAGAGAGATTACGTGGCCACCTCTTCTGATAGCAATGATCCTTAGAAGTTAGAATACAAATAGAATCAGATGCTGATGTGCTGATACAAAATGTGCTGACTAATGTTAAAAGTCAGGGAAGATAGAAAGATGGCTAACACAACTGCCAACTCCAGCAGGACCCAGAGCTGGTTGAACAGGTGACAAGTCTGGGCCTGACAGTCATGAAAATGTGATTTTCACGGGCACTAAAAGCAGCTGTTCAGGACGGCTGCCTGCTGGGCGCAAGACAGGCATCCACCTAACAAGGGTAGTGGACAGACAAGTGGACTGTTTGTTCTACTTCATGTCTTATCCTCCAAGAATACAGAATGGCAACCAGGTATGCACAGGTAAACAAGGGCTGGTATTACATGTTCGTCTAGCAAGGCCAGAGGAGAGAAGTCTGTAGTTTCTGTATTTTCCATATCACACATGCATCTTGACAGCGGTAACAGGTGAAGACACACTGGTTGTCCAACCCAAAGTGTTTATCTCAGACTTAATGCATACAGGGAAATGGTAAGATCTCGAGCGGCCTTTCAATGGAAACCTTCCACAAAACAGTCCATAACCATGATAATAGAAGCTCTAACGAGAAGTCTCCAGTCAGGGAGAAACATTTGTATTGGTTTTTCCCCTTCTCTTGCTCCCATACATTCTTTTTAGAAGGTTGAAAAAGCTGGTCCCATTCAGTTGGTAGTTAGAGGGTAAAGGTGGTGATCTCGTGACCCTTTCCCCACCAGTATCTCCCAAATGTGTCATTCTCAACAGACCATTTTGAATCCTGGTACAAAAACATCTCACCAGCTTGTCTTTGTCCTCTACAACAAGCACGTTTCATCCACAAATTTTCAAGTTATCTTTGAATCATTGCCAATTAGTTTGTACCCCACTCAGTGATACACTTCATCAAGGCGCACCGGCACATATGTAACCTGCAGCGAATGCTTACCCGAGAAATATGTTACTGTGTAGTAGATAGGTAGCTATTATCTGATTGTAAATTTTCCCTGCGTGTATCCATCTAGATTTGCTTTATCCCCTATGCTACCCTTACCAGAGAAAATATGGAGTATGCACATAGAAAAGAGGAAGACAGGTGGCTGGTATTGAATGTACAGTATATTTTATCCATCTGGATCCACATCATCCCCTATCGCAAGCCTCCTTCCCCGGACATAAAAGTCTGTTACCATGACAACAGAACAGATTGACCTTGGGATGGTGGATGCAGCCTAAGCCCCCGAGGCTGCTTTTATTTCGGGGAAAGAATAAACTTTTATGACCAAGTCGTAGGTACTGACATGATATACAAGGAGTTCATATTATAAAGCCATTGTCGGTGCGTCTTCCCCTCTTCCTGGCTGTGTGTCGTTAAATTTAATGCTGGCGCAAGCCTGTATTTTCTTGTGCTTCTGCACGTATATAGAACTAGAGTTCCCCGATCTCATACCTTCGCCAAATGATGTTAATCTTTATGACTGACAAATTATAGATTATTCCCCCCTGATTTAACAAATAGAATCATGAATTATATCATTTTATCATATTCTTAACCAAAAGACAGTCTTATATTAACAAACAATGCCATTCTAGCATTTCCTCATAAATTATGCAAATAAGGTCCTGATTTGAATACATTATGTTTAGCGATGTTCACCTTCACTTAACTTTCAAATACCACAAGTATGAAATTCCAAGCAGTTATCTTTACATAATTATAAAATTTTCTCATTAATTATGCAAATTAAGTCCTCATTTACATAATTAATATCTCTGTGTTTCTCTCATTCTCAATTACCAATGTCACAAGCTTCAATAGTCCAACCATGGAATGAAGCTGATTTATAGAATATCTCCATAAATTATGCAAATTACATCCATATTTGCGTAATTGTCAAATAATTATATCAAGCATCACATAAGCTATCTACATACCAAAAATCACGACGATCCGTCAACCGGTTCTTGAGTTACATTGAGTTGAATATTTTCAAACATATAGTCCTGTAGTTCCAGAGCAAGCCGCTAGGGGGCCCAAACTCACGTCACTTCTTCCCCAGCACAAGAGCTACCTACCATCCAAATTTCGTCACCCTAGCATGTCTAGATCATGAGATATCAAAACCGGAAGTGCAGCTGCAGTACCATAACAAGCCGCTAGGAGGTCCAAAATCTAATCATTTCGAGGTCTCATCAAGACCTACCCACCTACCAAGTATCAAGACAATCCACCAAGGCCTTCTAAAGTTATCGTGTTTACAGACACACACACACACACACACACACACACACATACACGAACGCCTCTGAAAACATAACCTTCTTGGCGAAGGTAATAATGAAAGGATATAAAATTGCCAGGATGCATAGATCTACTACACTTCTGTAGACAAAATGGCTGTGTCACAGTTACTAAATGTCCATAGAAAGATTTTCACACACCTATCTGTGTACTTCTGGCAGTACTAGAAGGTGCAATCAATTTTTTCATCAAAAAACAAACTTAAAGCACTTGCTGCAACTATTTCTGGCCGTTGCAGCCAACATACTGCATGACTTCCTCCCTTTGTCAACTGCTTACAGCAAACAATCTTGCCCTTCTTGACCTCATTTTGCTGCTACAAGCCTTGCCTGTGTCTGTCATTACCTACATGTGCAGGTACATGTATTGTAATTTAGACCAGCCCCAGACAGCAAACATTTGTTTCTTCATTTTACAGCAGGAACAACTCTGATAAACAGCATGCCAGATGTGAGTTATGGCCAGGTGTAACAACATATTTCAGCTAAGTTTATGACCAAAGGTTTATTGATTTTTTCAACTGTCCAATAACAGTTGACCTACATGAAAAGCAACCCCGACTGTTGATTAGCCTGACACAGATATCAGGAAAACGGTGATAAAAGTTTTTCGCAAAGTCATGTGGCACACAGTTATTCATGTACCGAAATGCATGATTTTAACAAAGAAAGTGTGATGTCACTGAGAACCCTCAAATTTTTACTACTGAAATATGGCACCAGTTGCTGTAACCATTACCATCTGGAAAACTAGACACAGTGCAGGGCTCGAAATACTGGGTGCATGTACACCTTACTGCACCCAAATTTGGAGCTGTGCACCCAATTTTTTTCTGTGGGTGCACCAGTGCACATAAATATTTTTTGTAGGTTAACATATATGTGAAGATGTTAAATTTATAGTAGTACTAGTTTATTCTTTTAAGAACATCTAGTGTCAGAAAAATAGTAAAATCATTCTTATAGCACTTTTCTTTAGAAACAAAACATAATTAGTTTTTGCTGACATTCTACTTATTTTATCTTATATGGTGCACCCATAGAAAATTTTGTGCACCCAATTTTTTAGGTTGGGTGCACCAGTGCACCTATTCCCAAAAATGAATTTGGAGCCCTTCAGAGACAGTGGAGGCTGCAGTGATGGCATGTAACACACCAGGACAGGTTTATGGATGGGCTTTCCTTGTCATAACAGCTGTCTGTCATCTGTGTGGTCCAGAGTTACCATGTACTAATGACTGTCTTCCACCAGGGTAGGGGTTCTTCCAAACAAGGCAGCCAGGAGGTAACATAAAGGTGTGTTTCAGACTGAACATCTAGCCTCTACCAAGCTTCAGGTGCTGCAAAATGTGCTCTCTAGTGGACCAACTGCCCCAGCATTTTATCTCTGTCTATTTCAGTATTTGGCCAATTACGACTCTTTCCAGCTGCTTCCCGACGCCTGGTAGAGGCCAGAACCTCTAGACAGGTTTTGCATCAACATTTTATTTCATCAATGACTATTTTGGTCTATTCATGACATTGTGTCACCTTCCTATCTGAAGGACATAAAATCTAATTTTTCTCCACCATGCCCAGCAACAACTTTCATGATCGTACATAAAATACATACTTAATCCTGCCAAACGAGTAAAAATCTGAGCCCTGCATTTAATGCCCAGCCACGTAAAGGCAGTCTACACCTTGCCATTTAGGCAAGGTCGTAAGGTCGAAACTCTAACGAACCGAGGACCCGCCTAATTAGGAAACATTCTTCATGGCGGCTTCTCAGGTGCGCAAAGCTACTGTAACATGTTGTAATCCATTATGTCACTTACACATGATAACAGAGTCACTTACAGACAAGTACTTGCTAGACAGGTTTGGTCACCGAGCCCAGCTGTTCACAAGACTTGATTGAAGCTGTATTCAGAACTCCAACAATGGAAATATCTACAAGGTAAGACACTGTATCTTCTTCTCATCAGTTTGACAATTTGTGAGACTCACTATAGTCAAGAATTCCCCCAGGTTACTAGTTCAAAATTGATTGTTCAAACATTCTGCAATATTTTCCCATTTGTCAAGAGTAAAAATATCTATAGTACAAGATGAGACACTGTACCTTCTTCTCATCAGTTTGACAAATTGTGAAACACACAATAGCCAAGAATTCTCCCAGGTTACCAGTTCAAAATTGATTGTTCAAACATTCTGCAATCTCTTCCCATGTGTCAAGAGTGAAATGTTCATCCATAACCCTTTGTTTCTGCAGTTTTACCTTCCTAATTATCCACCAGAGCCCCAGACAAATGGCTTGTGAACACTGCAGCTATACTATAGCTGACAGAAATCCAGGGAGACCAATCAGACAACTGAAGAGATGACAGAGTCAGATATTGGAAAATTGTAACTGCAAAATGATTCATCCCCGCTCTCAAAATTCACTCCCTCATTTATAACCTGTGTAAGCAGAGAGGGGCCAGACAATCAGAGATGCCAGACAGAGATAATATTAGCAGGTAGAAATGCAATAACCAACAAACACATACACAAAGAGTCATTAAATCACTGATTAACCCAGCAAGCAAATGCACAGAGACGAGGGGAGACGACATGTACATTTCCAAGAGATGGCAGACGCAGATACTGTGTGCGGGTAACTACAATGATTTCCACACACATTGCTTCTCCCCTTTATCTGATGCAGTTTAGAAGGTCTGTCTGCCCACTGAACTGTCTTGTGTCTGGAGGAACCACAAAGTGATTATTCCTGTCCCTGCGGTGTGCTTAGCTTAAACGTTAAAGTCATCTGGTGAATTCTTGTGTAGCCTCAATGTCTTTGAAAAGAAGCGAGGATAAAGGTTTTGGCATATGATATGCACATGATCAGGCAAAATGTAAAGATAATCAATCATGTGATTGTGGTGGTATTATGTGTAATCTTGCTGATGCAATAGGAAGGAACACTGTTCTCATGCAATTTGTTTTACCATCCATTCTTGTTACATGTGTATTTATAATAGTGTTACGTCGGTGAAGGTTAGACATCCAGGTACATGTTGTACTAAGGTACGCCAAAAAACAGTTAATCATTGACAAGCAAAATCATATCCAGTGTGACTGTTTTTTTGGCACACTTATACTGTTACTATACAGGAAAATATGCAGACCAACACCAAGGAAGAAAGAAGTAAGGAAATGGACTGACAGAAGAAAAAGGCTGGAATCAAAGGAGAAAAAAGCGAGAGACAAGCCTGCCTTCCCCATTAAAAGACCAACTACTAAATGACCTGTAAAGAACAGACTATGTAAATAAAGCACAATTATTGTACTTGTTTCCCACAGAGTTAAGAAACCCTTGGGCAACCTTTCAACTTTCCCGGTCTTACCTCAATTCAGGCTCAAAACAAATACATAATATGAATCACAAAAGGAACTTGTAAAATACAAAGAAAAGACACTCTTCTCTGCAAAAGATCAACTTTTTAAAATCAAGCACAGTGGAAACTTCTGACTGGTATTTATATGTAGTTTATTACAATTATGGTTCCATCAGTGTATATACTATATTCACCCCCTGCAAGTGCTTCCCTGGAGTGTTCCTTTACATGTTAATGATCTCTATAACTCTGATAATTTGTGAAGATCCCTCCCTTTACCTTGACAACAGTCCTATAATTGCCCCTATTCAGAATTTTGACGCCTACTTAGCAGAGAATCATGTCTCTGCATGGGATTTAACAGCTTTTCTCTCCCCAAATAGACCAATTCACAGGGAGCCTGCTAAATATAAACTGTCGCATTGTTTCAGTCTCATTGTCAGGTTTGGTGTGAATTTTTCCAGCCTCACCTCACCTGAAGACCATTCGGTGACAGCGAGACATATCATGCATAAGTCTTCCGAAGATTAAAGTTGCAATATCAATGGCAGCTTTGCTGTAAATTCGCAGGACATAAATCTTTGTGGACACATTCATTGTTATTCATAGTGCTGCAGCACCACCTCCACAGGAATGACTATTGTGAGTTTAGGGTACATTTTGTGGGGCTTGCCGTGCCAAATTCGGCTTCCAACCCAGCGTGATTGTTTCCCTTGCAATAATATTCCATTGACCCCCGTGACCCAGACCTGCCGAGACAGCCGAGAAATTTATATATTGTTCTTTCTCCCAGGCCATCTCGCAAATTAAGTTTGTGCTCGCTGCGAATCACCCTGATTGCTGTTGGCGGACGCTAAATGATGTGGCTGCGTAAGGATTATCTCGGGGTCTCGGTCCGGCCCACTGTAAAATTGCAATCCCGGAAAACTATGGGCGCTGCGTCCGTGAGCCGCACAACAATGGCGAGAGAGCCTCTCTCCTGCAGAGGCATTGAATAGTGGCGGGCAGAGCTGAGATCAGGGGCCACAGGAGGCTTTCTCACACTAAACAGCTGGTAGCTCACTCCTAATGGCTGCCTTTGTGCATCACTATTGGGAGCCGCGGCTGTGATACAGAACCTACCGGGCAGTAGGAGCGGGCCACACTCGCTGTGTTGTGAATCATAATTAATACATAGCTGGACCTCCCCGTGTTGTGTCTCATAATTAATATATAGATAGCTGGGCCACCCTATGTTCTGTATCATTAGTAATTGAAAGCTAGGCCACCCTCAGATTGAGTCACTGTTTGTACAGAAATTTAACATAAACATCATGGCTACATACTAGACTACACAAAGACAGGTACCAAGCTACCATTCTCCATGGCCCTGCTTTCTGACCCCATAACCAATACAGATTTCATACCAAAAGCATCAGCACTGAGAAGATCTGATGAATTATAGGCATCTCTACTCTTAAGTCCAAGTGTAAAGCAGCATGAAGCTTTCAGTCAGTCTTCCATTAGATATAGCTGGGAGTTACAGGTTCTCTTTTCAAAACCACATCTATTTGAGTATTTCTACATCTATACTGTCTGCTCTTTCCACTAGAAAAGTCATGAGCTGCCAGCACAGTCAGAAGTGCTTCCTTCTCAGTTTCACGGTTGTCACTGCTCGCTGTTGAACTGTTCCAGGCAAGTGCCTGTTGAAGGGCGAGACCCAGTGTGGCTGGCCAGCCTGTCACAACAGGGGAAAGGGAATGTTTGGACAGCAGTTCTCACTACAAACAGAGCCCTCACACTGGCAGGCAGCAGCACACACATACTCCGGCAAACACCATATACAGCACGTCTAGGCCTGCCGCATCCTGGTCCACTTGTGTGGCAACAGTACGTGTGTAGCACAAAATCCCTACCTCGGTAAACAAACCTAAAGCTATGCTCAAAAGAAGCCTGCATTTCAAGTGGTAAAAACATTCCCTATCACCAAACAAAAGCTGCAGAAGCACAATTATCCTGTTTGAAGTGTTTAGTTTCTTCTATGGATCATCAGCGATAAATATTCTTTTCATTACAACCAACTGCAAGAGATAAACAAGATGCCTGTTTCGTGCATTCCGAAAACAAACTGCATGCTGGCTCCTGACTTGGCCAAAGCTTACCAACACTAAACTGCACAATGAAATGCTGATAGCATCAAACCTTTCTGACTGATTTTTTGTCCTCTTGTTTTCCCCTCAAACACTGTTATCAAACACTCGGCTTAGTAAGCAAGTAGAAATTCTTTATGAGGAAAACTAAAATTAATTAATCATTGGGAATTGGCTGGAGTTGATATGGCCTGATTTCATCGCCTAACTGGTAATGTTTTGTGGCAACGCTGTTTGTCACTGCCAAATTCATCTACAGACTGATCCAAGGCCAGAAGTGCAGCACTCTGCCACACAAAGTAATCAGTAAACTGAAGCGGATCCGGTTCCAGTGGGGCTCCGCTCAGTAGCGGGGGAACGCCCGTCTTGAACAGTCTCTACCAGACCAACAATGTTGGCTATGCATAGAAGAATATTTCTTATTTGTAAGGGGAGCTTTGCCGCCTTGGGTTTGACTAGCCGCACAACTTCAGAAATTAACCCTCTCACAGACTGACTCTCCTGGCCAACTGTTTCCCTTTTTTTACCGAATTCTAGGATCCGTACCTCCATAGGAAGGGCTGGTGGAGGCTAGGAACCGTCAGTGCGGCCTGTACAATCAAACCCACACAAACACACAGGAGGTGTGAGACACATGGTGCCACCGTGCACACAACATAGCCAGGGTGGTCTCTCCAACCTTTAGACAGGTGTGCGGCACATACTAAATACAGACCTGCGTTTATTTTCAATCCGTCAAACTAACCTGAGAAAACATTTTCACAAATGTCTCCATGTTTTCCCCACAGGGAGCTTGGAACATTCTTACTTACACTACAAACTGCATTTTAAATGACGAGATCTATATCTTTTTGAAATATGCAGGTGTCTACTTGATCAGAGGCAGCACACTCAAAGAAGGAGCATTTTCCCAAGGTCCCAAATCAGAGCACTCATGCCATTTACATGACACAGATGTACGTCATAGCACTACTACAAGGGACATTGCAAACCAGAGAGCTCTTAGACAAACCTTGTTGAACTTTCTAAAGCAGGGCTCTCAAATCCTCTCTAAATTTTTCAATCCACTCACTGCCTTGTAGTCACTAAAAGTGAAGAATTTCTTGTCTGAATACCCTGAGTTATGGTTCAATAAAAGTATTCAGACTCCAAAACATGTACATGTATTTCTTTTACATGATATGTGCTGCAAATTGGTAGTTTTTTCTATAAAAAGAAACAGCCAGACATTTAGGAGGTGGCATATTCTACTGAGTAATCCCTTGCTGTGGTTTGTAGTGAGGCTTGAAGGCCTCCTGCAAAGCATGATGGATGGCGGTGAGTGCATGACCTTTCGCCAAAGTTCCATACTCAGGTGGGGCTTGAAATACCACGTCTACACAAACATGTAACCTAACATGTTCTGTACCAGCAAATTCACTCAAGTATCTATGCTGGTAAAGAGCAGAGGGCTAGTGGAAGAGAAGCAGAGAAAATGCACCAGACTTGAAAAATGAGAGACTGTTTCTTTAATTGTTACGCCAGCTACACAGAAGTACAGAATGTCGAATGACGGAACCCCGGGATAAAGGTTCGACATATTGCACAGCGGGGGTAACACTTGATGGAAGAGTGCGATTAAAACTCCACGCTAAACAGGGTGCAGATCTCCTGTGGATGCGACAACGCGCCCGGGGGTGTTCCGTAGGTACGGTTATGGATGATACGATAAGTCCATATCTCGCCCAATCAATCAACGGAATTACTTTCCGTCCCCCTGACTAATGTGGTTGTCATCGTTTCCGCGAAAGGGCAAGCGAGGGTAAATTCTGCCTGAAGGAAGGCGGCACGTTTTATCCCATTTTCCTCACAAATTTGCCTAATAACATCTAAATAAATAATTTACTAAAATCTGCAGAAATATACAGCAATTATTAAAAAACACAAAGCAAACTAATAAAAAAATTTCATCTGATTTTATAATTTACTACAAGGAAGTAACATTGACTGGTTTTATAACATCACAAGCACCCAGACTGCACCAGCATTTTTGTAGACGTAGCAAAATGTAAAGCAGCAGCCATTGCTGTGTTCACCAACGTATCCCAAATTCGATTAATTCTCCCAATCGAAGGTGTTTGTCCGGTACAGCCGGCCAGCACTAATCCCACATCCATTAGGAATCCCGCCCGAATTTTATAATCATAATCCCACAACTCCCAGCCTAGCTTTCTGTGCCATCAATGACGGGTCTGTAAAGTATGTGGCTACCACGAGACACAGCAGTTAATACAGCTCCGCTTTTTACACTGCCGCGCCAATACCCCACGGTTCCCTGCGGCTAGAATTCATTTCTGTCGATCACATGCCATTTGCTTCCCAAAATGAAAAGTGTTTCGATATTTACGAGCCATTTAGATGTACCAGGAATTTCATTTACAACCGACCAATCCAGGAAGATTTCCCTAAAGGCATCGGGCAGAGTGCTTATGCTCAGACTGATGCACTGAAACAATTTTCAATATAAAAAATATCCATATTTGAACCGGCTTCCTTTTAGGCCCAAACACTGGCAGTCTTGGATCATAAAGTCTGGTAACGTAGACATCCAAGCAATCTGAACACAGTTTGTCCTGATGTCCCCTATGCTAAAAGGATGTTAATTCTCTGTAATGCTCTGGTGTGCAGCGCTTCTCCCAGCCAGGATTGGTACTTTGCATCTTTATGAGTCATCAGCTGCCAGGTCTAAATTTTTCATTGATTGGACTGCAAATGCCCCAACTGATTATGACCATTTATCAGTCCCTCCTGTCACTCAGAATTCTGCAAGGCTGGAAAACAACACTAAAAATCGCACAAAATTTTGGAGTGTGTTCAACACTTTTCTTTCTCTAACTCACACACCCATCATATAAATTTCAAGGTTTGCCAAAAGTTGTGCTCCAATCAAAGAATAAATTCAAATTTGTTTTATTCATTTTCAAACACAGCCATAATTTGATCCCGTTTGACGCCAATGCTTGGATAGTAAAATATATCTTGTGCTGTCTTGTATTTTTAGTTCCTGGCGCATAAGTTATTTGTGCAACTCGTACTCTGACTCCACTCCTATGAAAAACTTTCACGATGAAAAAAAGCTGGCAGTCTTTGGTTTCAGCCAAGTGAGTATTAATATCAGACTTTCCAAAGTCTGATTACTAAAAGCTTTTGATTCCTATTTGTTCCAGACAGCGACAGAAAACTGACCAAGAAGCGCTACAGCTGATGTCTACGTATGGACAAAACTGGTATGTTTACACGCAGTACATTTCACACAAACTCCGCCAACAAACGCCCCCAAAAGCCCCTGCCAGTACGCAAACAAAACCCACGCGGGAAGAGATCTGGAGTTATGCATGGATGAATTTTTTTTTTTCTGGAGATGGAAACTAGACGCTTTCCTTCGCCGTGACCGTGAAGAGGCCAGCGGACGGCGCCGGTGCCTCCGGCCGAGCAGCCGGCCCCCTGCCGCCCGCTCCTGACCACTTTCATCAGAGCACCGCTCACGAGCACACAACTCCGCAGGTAGCGAGCTCAAACTTACCTTGGGGTAGGTGTGCAGCGGGTAGGTCATCTCACACGACTTGATACACGGCGTCACATCTCCTAAGAGCTGGTCGAAGGACTCGGACGCCGTTGACAGCGAGAAAAACGACGCCAGCGTCAGCATCAACACTTTCGGCGTAGCCATTTTTGCCTTCCTGAAGCTCTCCGACTTCTCAACTCCCGCGAGACTTGCAGATATATCACGTGATGGTGAGAGGAAACGTGATCTTCATACTGGAGGAAGGCTATTCCATTTGGAAACTTTGAAGGGGGTGAAGCTTGCAAGTATTAAAACAGATAAAGTTGGTTGAAATCAAAATGCAAAGCAATATATTAAACGTCAAACGGTTTTGATTCTGTCGTGAAAAGATATCAAACGTCTTAGTAATAGATTGTTTGTGTGCATGCAGAAAATTTTGATGTTGAAGTTTTTGCATCTCGCATTGATGCATGGAAATGAAAGTCCACTCTAGATCTCAAATTTGCCAACAAATGATGTTACATTGTACATTAGAATGCTCTTCTTGCCATCTACTCCAAAAATAGTGTATTTATTACATACCTAAATGAAAATTGCAATATCTGGCAAACATTCTCCCTATTTGGCCAATTTCTATTGCTTTTTTCAGCCCCTCTGGAGTTTTTCATCTGGACATATTAGAAATCATATTTGGATTCATTTCACAGGTACCGTTTCAGCAAAGTGCATTCCTGACATTTTTGGGTTGGACAGAATTTACATATTCTCCCCATAGAATCATCAAAAATAGATTAATCAAAAGAAAAATGCCCCCATGGAGGATATAAGGCAAGCTAGCCTGAAATCAAATTTTAGGTCATTCAGGCTTGAAATGAAGGACTGAACATGTGATTGACACTCACTGGATGGGCATTTGTTCCCAACTAGTAGTAGGATAAAAAGACAAAGACAGAATACCAACCAAATACAACATTGAACAGATTGTTAGGGAAGTTTAATTTCATATTTGGACTTGGAGTTGTTTCTTTATGTAATGTTTAATAAAAATGGCCATAAGGCCACACTGATTTAATTTTATGGATGACATCCGCACAGGCATTGATTTTCGCCTGTTCTCCAAGGCTTTTGCCTGGCAGCCATCCTCTGTAGTCCACGGAAGCCAGCGACGGTAGGGAGCCAGCAGTAACTCTGGAGGATGGCACCCAGGCTGCCCAAGCTCTACAGAACTCAAGCACTCAGTACTGGGCCGATTCATAAATTCTGCAAAAGGCCAGCATGTGCCAGCTTGTCAGTAAAAGTCGCTATGTACTACGACAAATTTGACTACCAGCTTTGTATTCCTGTGGTTTTAATAGCAGCATTTTAATTTTTTTCAATTATTCGCCCACGCACACTAGTTTGGGGGTCTTCAGAGGATGTCATCCATAAAATTAAGTCAGTGCCTAAGTTGTATTACTAAACCTTTAGTAAACATGACAGCAAGCTATATCAGAGCTGATCAGGACTGGTATTCAAACAGGCCTCGGGTTCTGTCAATGGTATCATTAAAGGATGCCCTTGCTTTTCATACAGGGTTCGAGTTCCACATAACGATATTACACAAGATGATTGCTTTAGCATACTGACTGCAGGATTTTGCTCAAGAGCGCCCGATAAGCAATATTGCTTTTGCCTGATCCTCAGAAAAAATATGGATAAAAGAGTAGCCAATTTTCCCACTCAGGCCACACCAATTTAATTTGTTGGTTCCTGAAATCGGTCGCTTAGTTTTTTTCTGCTTTGCAAAAAAACTATCATCATCATCTATCAATGTATTGGTTTGACAAAAAGTTTAAAATCCACTGTTAGAATTATATAAAACGGCCTGTTATGTTGACTTCATGGCTCCTATCATAGCTTTTGGGGCTGACATAGAATGCCTAGGCCTAATTAGAATTTTTTTTGCCGTCAGTTCATATTTTTTCTGAAAAAAAAAAAGAACCAACAAATCAAATTGGTGTGGCCTCATGTAAAATTCCTTTTTCGTACTGTTATCCATCCATCCATTCATGAATCTGCCAATCCATCCATCCTTCATCTCTCCCTTCATCCAGTTTGCCCATCCATCAATCTGTCACTTCATCATTCAACCACAAGGTAATAGGTAAAACATGTGCAGCCACTGGTAATTATTACAAGAGCCACAGACCATGTTTCAGGTATTTCTGCATTGCCACCCTGTTTATTTCTCCCAGGACATGTACAGTGTATGTACAAACATGTGCACTAGGTATCACACCAGTGTTTCATGTGCACTAGGTATCAGAACAGTGTTTCTGATATCACAAAACTGGTTCAAAACACTTCAGTCCCATCTTTTCACATATTTAGATTATCCTTATTCAACACTTTGACAAAGATTATACTGTATTAATTAAAAGCATGATTTCTATACAGTCAGTTGTAAAACTAGTCAATTAACACAGATAATGCAATAAATACTAATGCGTTAATGACAAAGTATCTACGGTACAGATTGATAAAATGGTAAAAGAAACAATGCAGGTAGAAAAACGACCCTCTTCAGTATCATTCTTGCACAGACTATTAAAAGCCAAAAATGCTACGCTTTCTTCCAAAACATCTGAATGCTGTTTACACCTGTAACTAGGCTAACATGGACATCGGTTCTATCAAATGGCACACCTGTTTTATATCCTTGGCTAGAAAAATGAAGTGTGAGACCAACATAGATACATGTACTGCCACCTCATAGGACTGTTCTATTTCTTGCTTTTTATCAGTCAACAGTTTTGTTTCAGTGTTGTTCAGTTTTCTGCCTATCTTTTTGGTTTGCAAAACTCCAAGAGCAATGTTTCTTACTTCTGCCTACATTCACCCACCCTACAACACTTCAAAAAATACATTCAACAAGGCAGTTATGTTCTCTTACTCCGAATTCTCCAAACAACTTTCTCGAGATACAGACATTTTTATCTCTGTCAGTTCACTCAGCCATTAGCACTCTCACTCTCAATAGTGCTAATCTTACAGTGCTAATCTGATGCGGAGAGGCTGGGAGAGGTGTTGCAGTGCTATCTGGTAATCTTCCTGTGAGATTGTGCCAATCTTGAGTGACACTTGATGTGTAATAACTGACTTTTCGGAGAGCACACAGCTGCTCTCGGGTCATCCAGGGCACTGATTGGGTAGGTGTGAAGTGATGTTCACAGTATGGTCAGGAATGGCTATCAGTTCAGGGAGGATCTGTCTTTGCTCTGATTCAGTCCAAGATTTGGCTTCACAAAATATGTATTCAGCGAAGGAATATAGAAGCAAATGAGCAAAAAAATACACAGGTCTCATACAGCTAATCTTTTCATAATACATGTACAATGAATCACACAATTTATGGAACGGGAGAGGTTGAAAACATGCACCAGTTTTATCTATTGTACTAGTACTTTCCATATGCTTCCTGTGGTGACCACTGCTCTCAGCACCACCTAGCACTGCATTTGTGAACTGCAGGGCCGCTGACATAAACACTCAGTACAAAACAAAACAACCAAAGAGATTCTAGAATTATTTACAGAACATCGTTGCCAAGGCATGACAGTGAGTGGGAAGTGACAAGGGCTTCTGACATAATCACATTGGTATGTATGTATATACAGTGTATGCTTGGCTTGGATTACAATCTTTTTCTCCAGAAATTGTGCCAAGGCAAATATACAAGTTGCTGGAAATCATGTACCATATTTGCACTGGTTTAGGGCTAGGCTTGGAGGATTGTAGGAGGTATACCTTCTTCCAGTTGGCAATATACATGTATCTGCAACAAGTTATTTCCAGAGAGAGATCCATATATGTATGTGCATCTCTAGTTTCAAACTTCAATCTTTGTGCAACCTTTTTTCAACCAGCCAACCTTCTCAGTTTATACCCCCTACAAGACATCCTGGCCTGCACCACAAGCCTGCAATTTAGCATTTTTACATGAATTATTACATGCCAATTGTGATTGTTTCCAAAAAAGACACAGCATGAACTTTTTTCATGAGTCGGTTTGTGTTTATGAAATTTGTTCTGTATTGCTGAATCGTCAAAAACACAACAAGTGTTGACATGCACATCATGAAAATTAAATATTACAGCATTAGACAAAATGGATGTGTGCTGTTGCACTAAAACATGCAAAATTGCTCCATTCCTTACTTGCGAAATGAGACAACAAAAGGGAAAAATGAGGTAAAACTGCCTAAAAAATGTAGCTATGAAGCAGATGTACAACGTGCAGATATCCACCACCCAGCACCAGCCAACACCACCATGCAACATGCATCGCTAAGGAAACGGTTGCTATGGTAACACATCACCACTGTAAACAAAAACAGCAGAAATACAGCAGGTTAGTTATGAGGCAGTTCAGTACAGTTAGTCAGGCCGGTGCAAAAGAATGATTAAATCAAAAGCCAGGAAAAAGCAGAAAGGTGAGACTAAGCTATGAATGGAGATAAACCATGAGTCAGAGCAGTACTGTTATCTTGAAAGTTCATCTGTGTTGGTAGAAGTCATTATGAAACAAGTTTGAACTGCAATATCCAACACGAAGAAATTGGACTCACCCAAATTTTCAACTGTACAACTCCAATACTAGTCTCTGTCAAGGAATGAGCAATCCACCGCTTCCAGTCTCATTGGATAAAGTAAGAATCTTTGACACAGAATCAGACTTTTTCGCACAAGGGATTTAAGAGGCCATCTACATCAGGGCATTTCAACCATCCCTCAACAGAGACTTACTGCAACCTATGATCCACTGCTCACGGAGTCACGTGCGTTATCTGTGTGATGTCACAGAAGCGGTGGATTGTTTCATTCCTTGACAAAGACTGGAGTTGTACAGTAAAAAATTTGAGTGAGTCCAATTTCTTGTGTTGGATATTACAGTCCAAACTTGTTTCATCATGAGAGCAGTTAATCTGATATCTGATAGCCATGTTGGATCACATTCTTGCACCAGAATGAGAGGAACAGATTTTTTGCCAGAATTTGTAAATTTTGCCATTATTGATTCATGTACAGTCATTACGTAATTTCTGTTGATCTAAAAGAAATACTTGTAACAATTTCAAACACAGTCTTAAACTGCATCCAAACTGGTGTGGCTCTCAATATCTGTAGCGGTTGTTGAACAGTGGTAAGCAATGCTCAGTAAGGTAGATTACATGTACATTTGTACATGTATCTGTGAACATCAGGACTGTAAAGTTTACCTTGCACTAGATTCTTTCCTACACTCTGCCATGTGCTTTTGTTGCATTTGTGTTCTTGTAGGATCTTGTATTTATGCAACGTCTGTGCCTAACAGTTTTTATAGCGATCATACTGCTAAAAGCAGCCCTCTATAAAAATACAATCTATCCATCTAAAAATACATACTTACCACAGCCTTGACCAGTTGCAGGAAAAGACAGTGTCAGAGTCCTTTGTTATTTTGACCATGGATCCATTTTGATGGTACAACGTTTTAGTTAAAGGTATGCCAAACCCACATTGTGTGAGTGTTAGGTACTGCTTTGTCACCTATACGTTTTGTCAAGCTTATGTTTAAATAGTGGTTTATCCTGCTGTGATAGTATTTACATTTAGTAAATATCCAACAATAATTAATAAATCAAATTAAAAATTCATTTGACCTGGTCTCACCTTCTTTTCTAGTCTCAGAAAACTACTTTTTACTGCTTTAAAACTATTTGAAGGTTTCTTTCAAACACTAAAACAAAGACTAAAATGTAGCACTGAAGAGCTCAATTTGAGCCTTTGATGATTTCTTTTTCTGAAGTTATTGTAAATAAGCAGATTTTTCCACGTGCTCTTTGCAAATCTTTCTTTTTGTTCTGCTTGGTTTTTCTTTTTTTTCATACCATTAGTATTTTTTAAATGTGTCTTAACTAAACCATTAAATAAAATGATACTTAAGCCCACAATATGTTTATAATGCTTAACTAGTTGACAATCATAATTGATAAACGGTTAAACCCCATTGGTGCATGTTGCCCGGCTCAGTTGACAAAGTTTACAGACCTCGCGTGACCTGGATGTGTGGTGGAGACCGTGGACCGGCGCGAGGTGGCCTGCCGTTGCCGTGCGAGGAAGGACTGACCCCCCTGCATCGGCCCTCCGTTGGCCAGTCTGCCCTCTACGGCTTTCCTGTGGAGCTGGGCACCCTGGTGGGAACGGACACAAACAACATTGAACCCTGTAATTCACTTTATATTTCAGTTCGTACCATGGTATGGATGAAATATATTGTGTTCTGGAGATGGACTGAAACATGCTGTATTTGCTCCCAAGCAAATGTTGGCCTTTCTAGTCTGCCCTCTACAGCTTTCCTTGGCACCCTGGTGGGATAGGGCATACAACATCTGAGTTGTGAAGCTCAAGTAAGACATGGTATCAAATAGGTTCTAGGAAATATATGTTGTGTTTCCTGTTTCAGTCCTGAAGAAAATTAGGTTCTTTTTATTAGACAATACAGTGTAACAAAGTAAAACTTGCATGAGGATACTTTCATTTTCACTGTCAATTGCTTGATGTTTCATCACTCAGGTGTCAGATCATGGAGCTAGAGAATGGTCGACCAGCTTGAAAAATTTATGTCCCATGCAGGAGTCTACACAAAAAAAAGGATAGGGTCGGCAGTTTAGGGTCGGTCAGGAAATAGGAAATATAACATTTTTTTCCTAGGCCTAATGTGGGGGATAGAAAAAGAATGAACCATTAAAAATTGGTTAAGAGCGGTAATATCAAGTACTACAAATGTATTTCATACTACATGTGCCTATGCATGTTGGTACTTTTGAGTGAGCATTCAGTGAGCATTTAGAAATACAGCGTAACTACTTTTGTAACCTGGCTGACTACTCACCATGTTATACCAGGCAGATACAATCAGTTTTTCTTCCTGCTCTCTCGTCAACTTGGCTTTCTCATGATCTCTCTGGAAAAAACAAAAGCAAATTATAACACAAAATAAAGCATAAACAAGAAGTTAAGAAGTTGAGTCAATTCTTCTATTCAAAGCAATGCAGACACATATCCTTCCAAAAACAAAATTCCTCCAACAGTAGTAGGAACTGTTGTCCACCTCTAGATGGTCGATAAGTCGTTCCTTCTCAGTCAGCTGGTTCTTCAGTGCCTGCACCTCTGGGGTCGATGACTGGTTCTGCTTTGGGTCCAGCGTTCGAATGACCTTTAACAGAGAATAACCAGGTAAGTATTTTTTTTTTGTTTTGCATAACCAGTTAACCGCATGGGGTGTGGAACCTCCACGTAACATCCTATCCGAGGGACATCCCTAACCGAAGCTAGGTACTCATTTCCACCTGAGTGAAGTGAGAAAAGTCATGTAAAGTGTCTTTCCAAAGGGTACAAGATCAGTGACGTGTAGGAGGGCCTCTTGGTTCTAAGCCAAATACGCTACTGTTTACGCCACACGACCTCACCAAGGATGATCAATCAGATAAGGCAGGGCCCACTCTCGCACTTTCAGCATACAAGTCATGTTTTCTATGCCTTACCAAAGGGCACAAGATCAGCAGCATGGCAAGACTCTAACCCGGGACCTTGGTTCTGAGTCAAACACCCTGCCGTTATGCAACTTGAACCCACATTGTAAGTGATGTTTGTGGTAGATCTTCAACAGGAAGGATCTCTTAGATGCTGGATGGAAATCAGAAAACTAGCCATATGTCTGTCAGAAAAGTTAATAAGTTAAATTGATAAGTAAATAACTACTCACACTCTTGGCCTTCTCCAGGTAGCGCTTGTACCGCTCCTCCATGGCCTTCATGTCATCATCCTTCTTATTCAACATCTCCTGCAGCTGCTGGATCTTCTCCGCTGTGGAACATACAGATGCAAAACTCGTAACCAGCAAAATGGTAAGATTACTAGATATACAAGGTATCTTTTCATTGTCAGGAAATCTTGGGTAGGGCAGAAGAATAGAGGGGTTCTCAACTATATTGCACTATAAACTATAATGCACCCAATTTCAGGGCAGCAAAATTGGATTGTCAAGTTAATTTTCTGGCCATTTTTTAAAATGTAGCAATCAATTTTAATCAACCCTATTCCATAGTACACTGATACCTGTGAGGCAAGAATGGGATGTCCTGATGGGAAATAATTGCTTGTCTATTGGCAGTACCCAAAAATGGGTGACCTAATTTTGGGTTATTTCACATGCTTCAGGTATGAAATGATGACGAAAATGCAGTGAATGTCAATTAATATCAGACAGATTTCCTCATCCAGAATATTTTTTGTTCTCCCGTCCTGCAATCGTATTGGATGCCTTTAACCTCCAACACATTGATGCTACAAATTCTCTATTCAATTTGGTAATATGGGTTAAGCAGTAGGAAGAAAGTCTGATTCCTCACCACTGGAGGAGACTTTAGGCTCCAGGTTGTCAATATACTCCTTCTTCTTCTGCAGCTGGGAGTCGGCATCTTTCAGCTTCTCCCTGAAAATATCCAAGGAAACAATCATCATGTCATCCAATCATCTTTTCATCATTGCTAAAAAAAACAGTCCTGTTTCTCAGCAAGGAGCTTAACTACTTAAATACTTCTGTGTATTTCATCAGATATGAATTGTCAAATATTACAATATCTCTTAACAGATTAGACCAAACTAATAGACCTAATAGACAAGTGGAACAAGTAAGTCCACAAGTCCACAAAAAGGACACTTCTTCTCCCCAATTTTGTATCGATTGCTCCATCACTGTAACATCTACAATGTCAAAAGATTGCCCCCACCCTATTATGTACATTTTGTACTTAAAATCAGCAAGGACAGACTTACATGTGTTCCTCAAGCTTTTTCCTCAAGGCAACCGACTGAAAAAGAGAAGGATGCTGAGTCAATGATCTGATGTATGATTGTGTACAGTTGGCCTTTCAAGACATACCATACAGCCAATGTTCTTTATTTGATGCTGACCACTTTTCAGAAATAACTGCACTAGCTTTTGCTGAAATAACACCTTCTTTTTCACACCACCTGACTGTGTACCCAGGTGCTGGTGCAGGTGCTTCTACAGGTGCTTTAAAGGTGCTAAATAGCCTACGGTACTGCTTAACATCCTCCTTCAACATTGCTAACTGTGGAACAGATAGGATACATATACAGAGCTGTCCACCATCCTTTTCAATGAGGACATTTTAGGTGCTGGATGGGCTCTGTTTTTCAAAAAGTACAGTTAAGATGGCTTCAAAAACGGCACTCAAAATTATTTCCCAGCATTCATCAGGGTTGTGACTCATGTCTGTGATTGGTTAATGAGGTGATGACATCACACACCAGGCACACACTGATTGGTTAAACACAACACCACACTAAATAGTTGTAAGTGTTAAAAGTCAAAAGACGAACATTTAAACATAAGACTTTAAGAGTCCACAAAAATGTAAGAGATGGTCTGACAAACATTAGTCCACTGTGTCACAGTATCATAGTCCAGAATCATGTAGAAGAAAGTTAAGTTAAAATCAGTCAATGGGGAAACTTTAGAGGAATTTGTTGAAGTGAAAATCAAATAAGTGTTTGGTCTTTTTCTCTTGTTTATGTTCCAAATAAGACTATTCTTCAACAAAAACAATTGACAAAAAAGTGTAAGCTGTGGGTTGTGTGTCATTGATCACCCAATTCACCAAATACGCACTGCTTGCAAATATGGTAAATTCAGAAAGCCAGCAGCAAATTAAAAAAGAAAATAAGTCATCAGATTAGCGATCAAATAGCCTTGCTATTGCTGAAAATTTTCTTATAACTTAAAAACCATTCTGGGTACTAATAATATTTTGTATATAATTTCTGGTGCTAGTTGAAAGTTACTGAATACACACAAGTTTCTACAGAAACTACAAATGTGGAACTTAAAGGCATCCAATGTGATTTCAGGACAGCAAAAATGGAAATATTCTGAATAAGGCAATCTTTGTGATATTGACACGTACTGTTTCACATACGCACATTTAAGTCAGCATTTCATACTTTGGGCAGAAACAAGCCCCAAGATGAGTCCTTTATTTTATGGGTGGTACCCTAAATATCAGCCCAGGGCCCTTCTAGTAACCATTTTCCATCAGAGGTTTGGGAAATTTTGCTCCATGAGGGTCAATATACATTAGGATAGTGTGATTTCAACTCAGTATGTAGATAAGTAACTAGAATATTGGCTTTGAAAAACTGGGTTTCCAAGCCCTAAAAACCGCACTGGATGCCTTTAAAGAGTCTGCAATGATCGCAGACAACTTACAACCATCTCGGTACTCTAAATACGCAAACAAACTACACACTGTTGTTAGTGGCGCTGGATTAAGCAGTGAAATTTCGGCTGTGCGGAAAAAAAAGGAAACTGCAAGCAGCAGCAGCAAGCTCTGAGCTACAGACAAAACCTTACTCATACTTACAAACTCCTGAGATTTGTTTACAAGGCATGCAAGAAAACAAACAAACACCAAGTTAGAACATGCATGGCACAGTTGGAGAAACAACTGAATGACATATGAGCGCTGCACATCAGCACCCTCTGGCAGAAGCATGCTGAACTCCAACCGATATGACGTATGCACTGAAGGATGGAACACTATGGCACCTTCTTGCAAAAGATTATTGACCTGCAACTGCTGAAACAAGTCATGCATGCAGCAAAGTAACAAGTCTGCTGTATACAACTGAACTAAACAGGAAATAATGAATGACAAAGTTAGCATGAAATAATATGTTAACACATACATGTAAGATATGTTTGATGTGAGAGAATTTAGAATAGGTTTGATGATGTTGTTAATTCCTATCACAGATTATGTATGACTATTTAACACTGAAATTGTTCACATTGAAAAGTAACACTCCTACTTTCCACTTGTAGATGGTTTACAGTACTGTTCTACATATACATATACTTCTTCACCATGACCCACCTTACTGCAAATACTTTTTATTTGACCTTGCAATAGTTCTAGACCTGCAATAGTTCAAGGTCATTTCTATCATGTCCCTTGACAGAAAATATCTTCTAAATCGTCTACGCCAGAGACCTTGCAGAAGTGGAAAGGTCAGAGTGCAAAGGTTACTTACATCCTGGTCCTTAGCAGGTGACCCGACCTCTTCCTGTTCTGTCTGCATGTCCTCCAACTGACCTTGGAGTTCCAGAATCCTCTGATTGGCCAACCTGTACATTTCAAATTAAACAGAACAAAATAAGCCATAAATGACACACGCCTTTGATGAAAGAGGATACATATATCCTTATAACTATCATTTATTAGATAATTATGAGCAGAAATCTCGGAAAAAGAATTTTTGACAAGTATCTCAAAATATGTACAAACTCTAGACACTGAACAGATCACAACTAATAGGTGGAAATTAGAGCTTATTTTAGACCCACCCACTGATTGAAGTGATTTATCCTCTGTGTTGGCATGGTAAATTCAGTTAAGTGCATCATTAATTATGCAAAGCAGGCCTAATAATGGGCATTTGAGACTAACAACCCTGTAATTCAAAACTGTCGAAGTGGCCTGGTAGGGTTGCCTCGAAGTAGAAGACTTAAGTGCATGAATCAAGCTAAAAAGGTTGGGTGTGCAAAAAGATTTTTGGGTGCACCATACATGTACAAAATAAAGTAGAATGGCAGAAAAAAACTTATTATGTATCATTTCTAAAGAAAAGTATTACATCAATTATTTTATTATTTTTCTGACACTTAGATGTTGAATATGCCCCCACTACTACATTTAACATCTTTCAATACATAAGGCCACACCAAGTAAATTTTATGGATGACGTCCGCGCGCGCATTGATTTTGGCCTGTACCTAGAAAAAAAACAAGAAATTTCGCTTCCTGTAACTATGACCAAATTGCCAGAAAGTGCCGCAAATTGTCAGATTGACGTGAAACCCGTAACGCCAAAAGCCTGTGCCTGGTTAAAAAAATTAAAACAAAAATGAAAGAAAAGAAGGCACTGAAAAAAATCCTGTCAATAGTTCCAAAAACGGCACTGCTGACAGGACGGTCCTGTCAGCAGTGCAATATTTCTAATCTAGGCATCTTGTTTTTTAGGGCCCTTCTTGTTTTTTTTCGCCCTCTCGCATTAGATTTAGGGTCTCCAAAGGACGTCATCCATAAAATTTACTTGGTGTGGCCTAAACAGAAAAAAATTGGGTGCACAGCTCCAAATTTGGGTGCACTAAGGTGCACAAGCACCTAGTATTTGGAGCCCTGTAACCCCCTCCCCAGCCACACTCCCCACCTGTTCTCTGTCTCCAGTTCGTTGGTTCTGGCGTTAGCGTCGTCCAACATGGCCTGGGAGACCGCCAGTCTCTCGTCATCCGAACCTTCCGCTTTCAGCTTCAACATCTTGTTCTCGTGCTGCAGGCGAATCAGCTTCTCTCTGGAGTAAACAAAAACAGAGGTAAACAAGTCAACAACTCTGCTACTCATCTGGTTGGCTTCCTCTTACTACAACACAACACAACATGTGAAACAACTTGTTGACAAACATTCTCGTCTCATGACATCATTTGGAAACATTAGGTAGCACTTACTTAATTTCGGGTGGTACCACTTCTGGGATGGGGGAGCCAACAGGGGACTCCACATTACTACCAATGCCTGCTAGAGACCCTGTGGAAATAAAACACATTTATCAATGAAAGTAATTTTATCAAGTATACAATGGTAGTTTTGTAGTAGCAAGTCATACAGTCTTCAACACTGTTCTGCTACAGTATGTAACCAAACACCACCCGTTACCATGGAGAGAGACGTCTGGTTCAGGTCATTGACTTTATTTGTTTGGAGAGGAAGAAGAAACTGTAAAAACAATAAACAATATGTTTTCCTTATGTGAAGGTAAACATAAGAAGCCTTACCCTGCTGAAGCTGCATGCAATGTAGTTCCTCGTTTGTCTCCTTTAAGGTGTCTCGTTCATTGACTATTCTCTGTAAAATATAGTGGGCAGAGTTTACTCTCCAAGCAGAGGTTGATGGTGGAAGATCGCTTGCTTTTTACATATGGCCTTTTTATGTCTCTACCACCACCAACCACTTGGGTGGGGAAATGGTTACAGACTGGCCAATATGATACTGTCTTACCCCCACCAAAAGATCTGCTTGGAGATTAGGCAGAGTTCAAAATAATTCCTACAACAGTGTGACACTGATCAATCACTATAAACCTAAATCTAATCCTAAATCTAATGTATTTCTAAACTGCAAATGGGACATAGCATGCTTATCTATGCTCTTACTCCTACATCTGAAGACCCTAATCCAAATACTCAAAAGTAAAACATTCTTGTTTCTAGAATTTTCTGGGACATACCGTATCATACCATGCAAAAGAATGCTGACAATGACTTACCTGTTTCTCCTTCTGAACAGTGTCCAGTTTTTCTGTTGATCTTTTCAGCTCGAACGCTGCCTTGTCTGCCCTCTTGGTCTCCTCTGACACCTTGCTGTGTAACTCCTGAACCTGTTTCTTATACATGTCCAGCTGGGAGCGCAGTGTGTTCGCTTTTCTCAGTTCCTTTCAAGAAAAAACACAATCATCATCAGATGGTGCTTTCAGGCACTAATCCATTTCTTTTGTATTTTTTTGTCAGGATTTTTTCTGCATTACCATACAGTATCTAATCAACCATGACAGTACATGTACTTTCTATGAATAAAGAAAGGACAATTAATTATGAAGTTTCTAAACAGTTAACACAATAAGGTACTCACTATGTGCACCCAAAGTACAATACAGTTGTTGATGTGCTACATGTACCTCCTCCTTTTATACCTAGCCCTCCTTCCTCCCAACTTTGAAATACATCCAGTGTTGTGTTGACGTCACACTTCAAACAAGCCAAGTGACAAGCCTCACTGGTTTAGTCTACTGATTGGTCGAAAGCTCTAGGTGAGAGAACTTCTTTGTGCTGGATCAAAAGTTTTACCTCTAAACATAATCCTGTGTTCTTATAATGCTCACCTCTTCTAGTTCAACTGTTTGCTGCATGTAAGTCGTGTTCTTTTCCTCCAGGATTCTCACTGTTCTCCTCAAGTCAGCCAAGTCCTCTGGAAAATACAAGTCACCATTTATACATGTTTATTAAGGAGCACACATAATCAGAAAGAATTGTCATAATAGACTTCAAATACAATCAGAACAGTTCTTTTAGCAGTAATGTATGATGTACAGGAGTCTTGGATGTATTTTACATCTACATTTTTCAACATTCCATTTAAATCTGACTCACCCAATTTTTTCTTGTATGTTTCTATTGTCTGCTCATACTTGGACTGTAAAAGAAAACATTTGTGAGCATAAGAAACAAAAGTTCAAGATGAAAGATTGACAAGTTTTTTGTTTTTTTCAAGTAACATGTAATTTATCATCATGTTTAGTTCTATGGGACATTCCCCACAATATGACTGGTACACAACAATTTCCTTCTCCCACTGAGTTTCTACAGAAGTGAAAAAGGCATTTATTTTTATTTTACTGACCGTTTTCTCAGCAGACTGCCTGAGTATGTCCATCTCATCCTTCAGCAGCTGTGTCTCTGCAGCCAGAGCCATCAGCTCTTCATTCTGGGGGAGGGAGAAGGGCAGCATGAGTAAAGTAAGTATAGCAACATAATATCACTCTCAGTCACTGTTGCAATTTCTTCCCAAATCCATACATTTACTTGCTGGACACTGTGACCCATGTTCTTCAGTACACAAATGTACTGTGTGTACTTTATTTCAAGAATTTCATACCATACTATTGTAACCTCTCATACTAATGGATTTCTAAAGGTCAAAAACGTTCTGTCTCACCTTTCCTGCAAGGTCCAGAATCTCCTTCTCCATTTCTTCACATTTCAGTCGGTATTCATCTCGCCCTGTGGGGAGGGGGGTGAAATAACTTTCAATAAGAGAATTGTGTTTGAATTTAAATTGAAATTCAAAACTGATCTAAATGATCTAAAAGCTCCTTAGAGAACCATTAATGTGGTACAATATCTGAAACTGCTAAAATATCTACATCACTCATTTACTTCTTACTAAGGCCACACTGACTTAATCTTATGGATGACATCCTCTGAAGACCCCCAAACTAGTGCGAGCGGGCGAATAAAAATAATTCCAGCCAAAAAAAAATTGCCTGTAAACCACAGGAATACAAAGCTGGTATTGTGAATCTGCGGTAGTACATGTACATGGCGACTTTTACAACAAGCTGGCACATTCTAGCCTTTTGCAGCATTTACATTGCTATGAATCGGTAAGGTACTGAGTATGAGTTCCGTGGAGCTTCAGCAGCCTGGGTGCCATCCTCTGTAGTTACCGCCGGCTCCCTATTGTCGCTAGCTACCATGGACTATGGAGAATGGCTAGAACTAGGCGATGCACGAATGTAATTCATGAAATCAAATCAGTGTGGCCTAATGAGACATTTTGGGCTGATGTGGCTGACCTGTCTCTAGCCTGTAGGTCTCCTCCTGCAGTTGTTCCACCTGATGTGTCAGCTGGATGTACCGTCTGCCTGCTGGGGTGCTGCAGGGTCCACAAACATGTCACTCAACAAAACTGCAAAAATTAGCAGTGTGGTGCAGATTGCCCCAATTTCAGAAGTCTTTCCAAAGTTAATCAAATACCTATGACAACATACACTATGTATCATATACTGTTTATAGATACACAGTTGAATAATATTAGTACCAGCTAAAATATGTCTTACTGAGCACGTCGGCAGAACATACTACGCCAGCACGAAACCTTGATTTTTCAGTATTTGTTGGGTTTTTGGTCATTTTTGCCTGTTGCAGACAATATCTTTTCCAATGTAACAGTTGGAAACTACAGAGGGGATCCGATGTTAACCTTATACATGTATACCCGAATAAAACCTTAAATGCTCTTCTGAAGTGCTATGCACAATACATTACGGGTTGCGCACAGGTGAAGTATGTTCTACCGACGTGCAGTCTTATTGCAGTACTAGAGATAAAATTGTTGTCAAAGAAATAATATAGGATTCTCAAAGTAACAAATTCTATAAACTCATATCAAAGTCACAGTGAAAGTGGTGAAAAACAACAACTTTGAGGTCCTCTCTCCTTCAACAACTCAAAAAGTATAGTCCAAAATTTCAAAAGCTTATCAGTCAAACAATTTTTCTAGGCTTCAAAATTTCAATGCAGAAGGAGGGGGTATGTAATAAAATTGATGTTGGAAATAAAGGTTGCCCAGTCTTCTTTTGGTTGAGGTTTGTCTTAAGAGCAATGGGTTTTCAAATTTTAGACTAAAATCAGATGTTTCAACAGCTTTGACAGTGTACTACCGAATAATCATGGGAATAGCTCTGGGCTGGGAACTATAGGTAACACTGGGCAACTTACGTAATGTTTAGCCAGATTGCGCAATGTGCAACAGTGGCTGATAATTCATTTCAATGCAGGGCTCGAAATACTGGGTGCATGTGCACCTTAATGCACCCAAAATTAGAGCTGTGCACCCAATTTTTTCTGTGGGTAGTCTGGTCATTTTTATAGGTTTACATATGTAAAGATGCTAAATGTACTATACTATACAGCATATTCTGGTGTCAGAAAAATAGGAAAATCTTTGTTGTAGTACTTTTCTTTAGAAATGAAACAAAATTAGTTTTTGTTTTATGTTGGTTACACCAGTGCACCTATTCCCAAAAATGAATTTCGAGCCCTGGCGGCTGCTAAGTGATTTCAATGCCTGATGAGGAGAATGGCTTTTACCTGGCGTCGCTCAGAATGGTTTCTATAAAGCTGGAGGATGGTGTCGACAGAAGGCAGAACGTTGTGACAGAACAAACAACACAACAGAACAGAGGAGAAACCAGACGTCAGAGCAAGTCATACAGGGAAGAGAATATTTGGGAAAATCCAAGAGGCACAAATAGACAATAAGGCACTTCTAAAAAAGCAATATAACAGTAACAGAAAAATGTACTTTAAAACAAGATAAATCAAAAGTCCACAGGATCTTAACAATTGAAATATGATTTACCTGTTTCTTTGTAAGATTTCTGGTATCCCTTTAACAACTAGCCCCCCTCCCAACCATCTTTGCATCTAAACCGTGACTTGACTAATGCAGGGCTCGAAATACTGGGTGCACATGCTGGTTACCAGTAGTGCAGGTAAAATTGGAACTGTGCAGGCATTTCTGATGTCTATCTGCACCTAACCTGCACTGGTCCATGTACTGTGTATATGCAGGTTAGTGCAGGTAAAATTGGAGCTGTGCAGGTATTTCTTGACTCTTCCTGCACCTAACCTGCACTGGTCCATGTACTGGGTATGTGCAGTTTAGTGCAGGTAAAATTGGAGCTGTGCAGGTATTTCTGATGTCTACCTGAGTGCAGGTAAAATTTATCTTGTGCAAGTAATTTTTCATGTTGCGTACACCAGTGCAGGTAAGCGGAAAAAAAAGTATTTCAAGCCCTGAATTAATGACATACTCCATGTTCCAATATCCCAACTACTTTAACCCTTCCCCCACCGGTCTCTTCCTATGTACCTGGTGTCTTCATATCCGTCCACCTGGTTGACTTTGTCGGACAGTTCATCCTTCTCCACCTTCATGAGTGTGTTTTCCTCCATCAGCTGCTGCACCTGCATGTCTAACTCATGACAGCGCTGGGCAATCTCCTCTTTCGCAGCCCGTACCTGTCAGGTGCAACACAACCTCATTATACATTCAGCAGCTGTCACACTTCAAGCACACAGTCCACAATCTTGGATTTCAATGCTTACACAGCATATCCAACTTTACAGTTATGAAAATATCCACCAGTTATATGTATGACAGAAAACTTATAATATCAAGATCTGGAAGAGTAAAAGATAGATGTACAGACTGTAGCTCACCTCATTCAATTCTTCCATGGTGTCTCTCAGCTGTTTCTCCACCTCTGGCAGGACTCCAGGTGAAGCAGGTGCCTCTTTGTTCATCAGCTGCAAGGAAGAACAGGCATATTTGTAACCTACCATTGTTAAAATGATGGTTAAAAGGATAAAAACAGCTATATCAAGTAAATCTTTTTGTGTGGCTTATTGACCTGGAAGCAAATTATAGTGTTTCCATCATGGAGTCTCATATACTATATTGAACACAAGGAACTTCTACCAACTACATCCACCAACCTCCTGAATGGCATTCATGACTGCATGTTGCACTGCCTCTTCCATCCCCATGATGTTCTGGATATACTCTGGAACACGAACGAAAATGGGAATACATCATTATGCAATTTAGCTACATGTATGCATATGATATGTATACAAATACAATGTATCAGGTTGTTACAAAACATTTTCACTGATATGTCCTTGGGTGCTGTCAAATTTGAAAGAACATGTAATGATAACTCGTACCAGGTGAAATCTATAAAATTGTTTGTTTGTTTATTTGTTTGTGTCTGAGCTATCTCACCCTGTTTACGATCACAGTTGACAGCACACCCCAGGATGAGCTGTAACAGTCGGCCCATCTCCTCCACATCATAGTGCTCAGCAATGGACGTCACATCTGGGAGGGTGAAGTCATTTATCTGTTGTCCAAGAACCTAATGAAGGTAAGAGATATAGAACAAATTTGTACATTGAAATATACAAAATATACAGTGGAATGTTGGAGTGGCATTTAGCATAAGGCCAAGGAAAAAAATGTTATGATTCCTGTTTCAGTCCTGAAAAAATTAGGGTCAGTAGGTAGGGATTATATTTTTTTTCTTCTTTTCTTAGACTTTGGCGATATCTAGTGATCCAACTTATACAACAGTTTAACAAAGTAAAATGTGCATGAGGACATTTTCATCTTTAATGACAATGTTGGAAAACTGATTGTACAATGTTTCATCACTCAGGTGTCATATCATGGACCTAGAAAAGGTCGATCAGCTCGAAAAATTTATGTCCCTTGCAGGTGTCCAAACAAAGAAAGACTAGGGTCTGCAGTTTTTTCTAGGGTTGGTTGGGAAACAGGAATTACAACTTTTTTTTTCCTAGGCCTGACAATCAATTTTTATTGGAAAATCACCAACAGTTACATGTACCAAAAACAATGGAAACACACAAAACTTTTGCTTACCTCACTGTAATAGTCCAGCACTCCTGTAAGAACCTTCTTCAAATTACTCATCTGTGGAGATGAAACAATACAACAAAACAAAGTAAGGCAACCATTAGCAAAAATACTATCCACAATGATATATATGAATAAAACTTTCAATTTGTACAAATGGCTAACTGTAACAAACACTATGGCGTCAGTTCATTTTCTGGTGAATGCCTCTGTAGAATTACATACATACATGTATGTGTCTGCCATCTTAATTTTTCTGTTTAATAACAGAAGTGACAGACAGTACATAATGTACATGTGTATAAACAGAAGTGGCAAACATGTCTATAGTCCATTTTTTAACATGTCAAATATCTCTTGAGGTTCACTGGGAAGAAAAAAAGGGAAGACCGAAGAGATCAACAATTATTAAAGTGTCAGAATCACAGCTACATCTGCCGATGATTATTACATGTAGTATCATTAGTACGTCTTTTTTAAATGAAAATGAAATGAAAATGAAATGAGATTTTCAGCCCAACTCACCCTGAGTCTCCAGTTTTCCCCTGCATCCTGTTTTATCTTGCCAAACCAGGCCTCACTGAAATAATCTGGGGCACTGAGGGAGGGACAGAGACACATGTCGCATAGTGTTAGAATGACTGTTCAGTCACCAATTCTCTAAATGTTTTGATTACTAGATGGATGTCAGGTAAAATTGCATACTAGTATTATTTAATGCATGGAAGCCAAGAAACTTCTCACACTGGACATATCTTAACCAAGTACTGTACTAATACTCACTACTAAAAATAAAGTCATTCCCAATTTTATTTCATATCTATTTGGGAATCAAGAATGAAATAGAATGATCGAATACTTACATCTGACACAGTGCTTCACTCATTGCAACCCCATCACCGAGATCCTCCACTGTTTTATGTGGGGCGTTCAGGTTAAATGTCTGCAGCTAGGGAAGGAGACAAGATGTCAGAGACCCAGACATTCTGTCTGATTTGTTTAACGTCAATATACAACTGCAAAAGCAGTGTTCTAGCCATTGTGAATTTTTTTCTGTCATATCAATTTTGTTTGATGTAACATTATGTCCAGTGCCAAAGGGCCCCCCCGCCCGATGCATGCTCCCCCGGGAAATTTTTTAAATCTCCACTCTCAGAGAAACGCTATTTCCTGCATTTTGAGGGGCAAATTTTGCTGGCACATCATAGACATAAGCTTAGTTTAATGACATCTCTTTTCATAAATTACATGCTGATTTTTGTCTATCAAAGATGAAGGATTAGACAAATGTTGTCCATCATAAATGGCAAAATTCTGTCACATGACAGAAAGATGCATGTTGGCTAGAACACTGCATCTATTCCTTCCTGACATTTAGTCAGTTTTGCATGACACAGTATCTTCAATTGACCTTTTACCTCAGCAGTGGTGACAGAGTTTTTTTTAATTCTCTTGAGTACATAGGACAAAGTTAAGTCATGCAGATATAGACTGTCATTACTTACACTAAGTTACAGGGACTAACTTATTAATGTTACAATGATTGGGATGCATTGTGGTAAACTTTTCAACATCTACCAAATGTTAAATTTTATTGGTTACAGACTCCACAGCACAATATTTACTGTGTCTTTACATCATAGCCACTTCAGATGATTGCAATGTTGACTTTAGCAACAGATAAGAATGTCCAGACATCAGCAGTTGCATAAGGTGTCCTAGTTCTCACCGAAATCTGCAGCTGTTTTTCCCTTACTGTATCATGATATATTATGAGAATTTCGCATGTGGTGTTCATATCACAGTTTTAATCAAAATTTTATGCTTGAAAACATGTAAAAACATATCTGTACCTTATGTATGAATCCTTAAATAGATGGCAAAGAAACATTAACACACGAAGACTTCGGAAGAGGTCTAATTATAAAATGAGGGAACCCCCAAAGGCCCAATGCAATTCTGTCCTGCAAAACTGGAGACTGACTTCATGTTTAACAGAGGAAAACAGTTGTGTAAGACTGGTAACAGAAGACGTTTTCTCAGTAAATGGTCATGACATTGTAGTTGGTATTGTGATGTCACTGAAATGTTTAGTCATGTTCCTCAATAGTTTTGCTTCCACATAATTCTACAAACATTGAAATAAAGCATCATCTTCTCTACATATTCATATGTTTATGGCATGAGAAGCCCTGTGTTTGTATATTTCAATCTTGTTGTTGACAGTTCCCATTTCATAATACATACATCCGTCTATTTGACCTATATCAGACAATGTGTCCCAAAATGTAGAAACATATTTCTCATTTACAAGTTTAACTTGTAAATAATTATTCAATATCATTTGTTTCTGTTCTCATATTTCAAACGCCACGGTAACTTATGGAACTTAAAGCAAAATCGCAAATTATATGGCTGTAGCATAACTAAAAAGTTGCAGGATAGTCAAAACTATGCCTGGAAGACAACTTATCCTTCTAAGGTCACAAGTTTTGACCTTTGAAATTTGTATGATTCAGAATTTCCAACGACTTTACAACTTATGATATCATATAACAACATAACACGTCGTCTGAAACTCAAAATTCTCCACATAAACTACACAAACACCCCTATTATTCTAATGTCAAAAGATGAAAGCAAAATTCCAACGTTTTTAAATTCGATTACGACGTAAACAAAACATTAGGAGTTGTCTGGACGTGTGTAGTCTCCGTGTTGTGGCTGCGTGAGTCCAGGGCTTTTCTTCACTTCCTGATCACGAACCGTCATCTGATAAAAGAACTTTGTATCCTCAATATCTCGTGATGGTAACAGATGCCCCAAGTTGTTTGCAGACAGAGCCCCCCCCCCCCTTTCCTCAAACTAGGCTAGTGTATCTGCCACGCAGTCACACACGCAAACTTACCCACTGTACCAGGCACTCGCACAGCTCCGTCTTGTCCATGGCGACCCTGGCGGCTTCTATGTTCTTCTCTCGGCTCTAATCGTTTGAAATTCCGGTTGAAGTGATCAGATCATGGGGAAATTCCGACGTTTTCGCCGATCTGCGATTTTGGGAGGAAACCGACAACCCGCCTAGTACGCAATCTCTGGGGACTGTACGTTAACTCTGTTGGACTCGTCTGAACATGGATGTATTGAGAAAACTGGTCAACAAAAGATGTCAAATGATATAGTTAATCGTATTTTGTATGGTTATAAAGTAAAAATTCTTATTTTGGTCCAAGTAAACTTGAATCACATCCTTTGTTTCCACCCAACTTTGATCTAAAATGGTTCATCCCTAATATACCAAAACCTAAAGGTCATGACGCATGCGTACTTATCAAAACATTTCTGGTCAGTCCACTTCCGGATTTGGGATTTGGAAGCTACAGGTGCGTCCGGATTTCTCCGGATTATGGAGGACGTGCTGGACGACATGGGCGGTCCGGTTACCGGGACGTTAGTGGAGGGGATCGGGGACGAGCTGGTGTACATCAGCCTGATGGTGGGCATGATGATGGTGTCGTTAGGCTCCGTACTGTACAGATGGAAGTGAGTATCGCATGGGGGGAGGGGGGCGTGTACACGTCATGTTACTTACTTACACTTTCACAGCATATTTTGATAGACAAGTAAGAACGACGCTAGACATTTGAGAACTTTCAAGTCTTATATGTCAGCGTCTAGCGTCTTGAACAGTTGGAAGTACGTGAAGCATATGTGGGGGTACACACAAAGTATTTGGGAATTACAATGACAATGTTTCAAATTCAATTTTGTTGTTGACACACATACTAGTAGTATCACACAATGTGTCCCAAAATGTATCAACATATTCCTCATTTAGTAGTTTAACATGTAAATAATAATTTATTCATAACAACAGAAGAACAAGTTACTCTTACATACTTAGATAAAATCTAATACAATGTACAAGTTGGGACAATATTCCATGTAATCAACAAAAACAATATTTCTGATTCATCAGTGAAGGTTAGACATCCAGTTAATAAGATACACCAAAAAAACAGTTACTCAACCAACTGGATATGATTTTGGAAACATTTCAGGTAGCATCCAATACCTTTTGCCAGTGACACTGGAGAATTTTCAGAAAAGCCGGTTTATAAGTACAAATAATATTTCTGGTTCCTCCCCTCTGAACCAGCCAACAGCAGGCCATGGGAACTACCATCCACCCTGATCACAGGACACGCCTCCACGAGGCGAGACAGCAGCTGGGATTGGACGATGAGCAGGACAGACAGCCCAGGTTCACCAATGACGGGCAGTGTCCCATCTGTATGGAGAACACCAACTTTGCTGTGGAAACAAACTGTGGACATGTCTTTTGTGGTCAGTCAGGATAAAATTCAAGTCAGCAATTCGATAGTTTATCTATGTTGGGGAATAACATTATAAGACACAGCAAAATGCAGACACAACAAATTTCTGACCAAGTTAGAACAACCATATTTGACCTCTAATGTTTATATTGCAAGAAGTAAGGTCACATGGTCAGAGCAATTTAAATTAGATCAGTTATCTCAAAGAAGGACAAGATTGGGGTATACATTTGATGAGCCAGAATTTTGTTGCGTGGAAAGAAAATTCAATTCCATATATTCTTCTAGATACATGATATGCTTCATTTTAGAACAAAGATTGAAACAGTTCCTGTGCTTATTTTTGAGCATAGCATAGCACAGCATAGCATCTACAGCCAGGTAGGATGTCAGTCCAGTTGAGGCCGCTCCTGTTGACTTCCCCTCTTAGCTGATCATCATTGTAGGTTTCTGTGGATGATCCAGTATCCTGAAGTTGTATTTAACCGGGTGTTGTTCCATGTCATTTTTGTAGGCTGACTTACTGCATTTGATGGTTGAATGACAGAAGCTATGTCTATTTGTCATTGCTGCACAGCTAACTGTATCCTGATGTACTGGAGACATGGAAGGTGGCTGGGAGCAGTGGGCTGTCCTGTCTGCAGACAAACTGTGAGTACAGAGTGTCTTTCATTATGTTTACCAAAGGAAAACATACTGTTTTTGCTTTGTTTTCTCTTCTTCTTTTTCAAACAAATAACGTCAATGACCTGAACCAGATGTCTGTCACCATGGTAACTAGTGTTGGGTTACATCATGTTGCAATTTTATAGCAGGAGGGATTTAGACCTATTTCACCATATATATTAATGTGTGTGAATTTGGTAGCTGCCACTGCCAATGGGGTGTCACTTCTTTCAAGTAAAGGCTTCCCATTGCTTCTTCTGACACATTTCATGTTACTGTTTCATCAGGTGACTCTGTTGCTACCGCTCTTTACTGAAGAAGAGAATGGGTCAGATGACTTGGTACAGATGGCTGGAGAGATAAACGCTTACAACAGAAGATACTCTGGAGAACCCAGGCCGGTATGTGGTGGTATTTTTTCAGGCTATTGTACTGTTGTTTTGTACATACTGGCCAATATATATACATGTATAGTAGCTGACATTAAGTCTTGCTTTTTGCAAAACATGTCTGTATTTTGCTTGTTCATCTGCTACAGGAGAAAGGTTGTCTCATTAGCATAATGACTTACCGGTATGTGTGTGGATAATGTGCCTACATGTTTATCATTGGTTGGTTTTGGATAATTGAATTGCTTTGTCAGATAGATAAGTTTATGTGTGAAGTGTTTTTGACCTCTGATCTTTGACTTTTGCCCCCTCCAGCTGCTGGATTACCTGTATGACCTTCCGACCTTGCTACGCCACGCTTTCATTGAGCTGTTCACCGTTGGCGGACTAGTCATGATGTTTCGCGTACGGGTGTTCCTCATCCTCCTCGGTGCCATTTTGTACTTCATTTCACCACTGGACATCATCCCGGAAGGAGCGTTTGGCCTCCTTGGGTTGGTGGACGATGTTTTTGTCATCCTGGTGTTGCTGATCTATGTGTCAATCATGTACAGGACCTTCGTGGCCAATAGGGGAGAGATGGGCCTGGGAGGGGATGTGGAGTGAACCATTTGGGCCATCATATAGGGAGGGACAGGGTGGAGGAGTAAAGAATACATGACAATCATGTACAGGACCTTATTGGTGAGCCTTGGGATGGACCATTTTGGTCATCACATGGGGAGGGACAGGATAAAGTTAACACATGACTCAATAATAAACAAGAACTTTGTGGCTAACAGGAGAGAGGTAAATTAGGAATGAACCATTACACTTTTGTATGGGGAGAGGCAGGGTGAAGGAAAAATGACTTTTTCTTCAAGTTTGTAACCAAATCATAAGATGAAACAAGACTGATATAAAAGCCAGTCATATATGGAAGACGAGAGAAAGCTATGGTTGAACATTTACATCATCTGTGAAGAGGACAACCAAATAAGACTTGTGATGGGCTCCTGTAAACTTCATCTGCCATGTGGTACATGACAGAAAAAAGGAGAAAGAGAAGAAATGTTTTTAAGTTTCTCTGAGTTATACATACTTACAGAACAACTTTACAAACAAGGAAATCAGTGTAAGTTTTGGATAAGGGACATGCAGTTGCACTGAACTTAATAGAATAGGAGGACGTAACAGATTCCTGGGTTATACTATTCCTCCAATACCATGTTGCCTTATAAAAACCATGGCAATACTGGCAATAAAATTGACACTAATACACAGCAAAGTGCAATAACTAGACATACTGACACAGTGGACTGAGCTGTCAGTTATGCAGAACAAACAAGTCCCAGTAGCTGTAGTATTTACTGAGGTTTTGCATAAAATTTAAAAGGTGCCTTTTCAACATTACAAGTGTAGAAACATCCAAATTTCAGGTCATTTTGGAAAGGCTCTTGTAATGTTAGGAGATATCATCAACTCCAAAGGCAAGAACATATACAGCATCTGTATAACCATCAAGCTTCTGACCCTGAAGTATACCATGATATGAAGTTCAGCATGTTGTTTCATTTCTCCTGTGAAATTGTATATTTAAGATTACTGCTCAGTCTTTTGATACGTCTTGCAGATACATGGTAACACTGCTAGATGTATCCAGACGTCTGATATCTGTTAAAATACTTACCACCTTTGACTAGACACCATCATCTACCATTTGAAATATGTTATCATGTACTTTATTGATACATATGTAAATGTGGTCTAAAATGTCATAACCATCAAGTATCCATGACAGATCTAGACGGCTGTCAAAATGACAATTTTTGTAATGATTTTTCTACTCAGTGTCAAGACATGAGCTGACTATTTTAGAGACTTTCAGGTAAACAAAATGCCAATGACAACATTTCCATTTAAACTTTTTGGTAAGTTTAAATGCCTTTTTGTACTCTCTTATCAAACTAAAAACCTTTGGTTCCCAAAGAGGACCTTGAATGAAATTTGTTGCAGTAAAATCTGCAGCCTTGCAGCATGTCATTTGACCATGATCATGGAGGTAAAAATCTACCTACATGCCACGATGAACAACAGCTTTTTTTTTACACAAGGGCTAGTAAAAGTTGAAAACTGCTTGCAGATGTAAAATATAGCCTTTGCACTGCACTATAATGCAAAACTGTTGTCTGAAAGACTTCAGGTTGAAGGTACAAAAACTTACAATTTCCACAGGAAACAACGTCCTGAAGAAAGGGTACCTTCATAGTGAAAGAAACAATTTTTTTTAGGAACAAAATGTTGTTGTTAACAGCAGCTTGGTGATAAACCAGTATTATTTCAGCCATGGATTACTTCAACAGGATATTTGTACCTTTTTCACATAATTTGTGATACTTGTATATATTTATCTCCATTTTAGACTTTTGCATAAATGTGTGAAAATCAGATCACCCAGCTGACCTACAGTTCAATCTTTGTTTAATGCTATGGCTGCTGAGCTTTAGTTGTATTTATTTAGTGCTATGAGTTGCTGATTTGAAGTGTACAGTGTATGAGAATTATACATAGTGGACAGATTATAAATTGTTTGTACTTGTACTTAGAAAAGAAGATTTTTATTGATGTTAATTGATGATGGGAAGTTATTTTAAGTTAAGAGTCGAAGGTTACACTGGTGTGATCAAGGCTGAACATTACTGTAACAACAGATGTATGAGGAATGCTGTTAAAATGGAGGCATTAAAAGTAACGTTATGTGTACTTCTGTCACTAGAGTTGGCCTAAGAAAGATAAAAGAAACTAATCACAGACAAACATCAAGAGCCCAGCATGTATGTACATATGTACATACTTTACTGCTCAGAGTAGAAAAAAGCCTGAATCAAATTATGACAATTTGATTGATACATGTAGCATTACATGTATACAGGCAGCTAAAAATACATAAATAGATAAATGGCAATACATGTATATGTAATTTGAATCATCCATGTCTCTATGCTATATTCACTTAACGGGTAGTACCCATACACATATCTTCATTTAAATGAACATTGGAGCTCTAGATTTCTCAAACTTAAATTATTGTTCACAATTTCAGCCCAAAATTCCTGAAAGGAAGAAGCATTTCTTCAAAGCATTAACCTTTTTTCCGAGCAATCAATGCAATATCACCAGAATATCACCAAAAAACACTACCTACCATTGCATGCAGTGAAGGTGCAACAAATATTAAACAGGTCACAAAATCATAATATAGAATCAGTCAACTTCAATTTCTGCAACAATTCTTCTATAGACGTTGGACACATATATCAGCAGGCGTATGACAACATACGCATCATCAAGGAGACCAAGTGGCCCAAAGAACATCTCGGGGAGTACGTCAATAGGTGAGGCCAGGTAGAGCGCACAGGTGAATAGATAGACAGGCATGCGCTCCCAGGTGAGCAGTGTGAAGAGTCCTCCCACTGAGAACATGTCTGCCCAAACATGCCGCAGGATGGTGGGCAGGTCACGCAATGATGTGATGAACTGTGCGGATGAGAAAAAATTAAGTTTTATCATTGTTGACTAAATGATACTCGTATTTCAAATTTGGATCTTCAATTAGAAACTAATACCCAGTAACTTTATCGCCAAACATCTGTACTAGCTGTGACAAAAAGCACTACTGTGGTGTAGGACTTGTGTCTGGTCAACAGTAGGACATGTGGTGTGAATTCAGGGACCAATGTGTCAGTCTTCCACAAGTTTTGCTGTTGTATGGACATCTTTAATTTGCAGCTAAAATAAAACTGGTGGCAGTGGCGGGATTCCTACCCTTTACTTTTAAAACATCATATTGGGTAATTACAATACAAAGACATACTGTTCTGGCTTTTATGAACATTGTCTTGCCCAGGAATGAACATAATTAGGACCACCTACCCCTCTTGGCTCCTCCAGGAATGTCCTGTTATACTGGATGACTTGCTGACTGACAGAGTCCTGGTCAGGAGATCGCAGGTCCTCTTCACTGAAACACTTCATCAGCAGGGTGACCTGGGAAGGAGATCACGTCACATGATCAGAGCAGCATAAGAACACAGCAGACAAGATATCAACCTTCTCCCTATGGTCTAATCCTACAATAAAAGGAAACTTAATTGCTGCCAGTGGTATTCCTTAACAGGAAGAAGGTTAAAAAGCCAATATACAATAAAAGAAGGTTGTACAATGTATAATCTTTCCTGAATACATGTACTTACTGACTGTCTGCAGTAGGGGCATTTGACAGGTCTGGTGTCTCTGTCCCAGTATCTCAGGATACATGGACCTGTAGGAGGTGTACCAATATAGAGTGAGGGAATGAATGAAAAAGGTCAAACAAATTAATAAATCTGTCAAAAAGGCATAGGTGGCAACTGGCAAGCCTTTACTAATGCTTATGTGGTGTATAGTACACATGTAGTTCGATTGGAGCAGACCTCACTGCCACCAAGTACAGTAGGGCATCATCACTAGGATAGCTTTAAAAAGTGTGTACAGTTAGATTTGCAGAGCCTATGTATATGTGTAACAAGTCATTTAGTGTAATATAGCCAGCTTCCCCTGCGCTACATGCCTGCAAAGCTGGTGTGTTATTCCAAAGAGTGGCTATACCACAGCTGTACAGATACAATACTATTACTAGTGTATTGTTCTTACCACAGAAGACATGCCCACAGTTGGTCTCAGTGGCAAACTTGGCTCTGTCCAGACAGATGGGACAGTCATAGCTGACTCCTGGGTCCCTGGGCCGGCTGTACTCTGAACCAGAGGAGCCAGTTTGGTCCTGGTTTTGATAACCACCTGTTGTACCACCTGCAGTACCATTTGTACGGCCAGGGGGAGCTCGAGGTAGGCTGTTGATGTATTGGTTGAACTTTTCCCTATAGCAAGGACAGATTGAGCTATTGAAAACACATTTCACAGACTATTGTATATGTTGATAAGAAAAATGCTGTATAGAAAACTCCTGTTTAGAATACTAGTATTCACATTGTCACCATGTTATTCTCCTAAATATTTGAACATCCTGTCTACTAAATTGACCTGCAGAATCTTGTTGCATGAAAAGTACACATATTTTTTTTCTGATGAAATGTATCTTCAAGTAGAAAGGTAACATTTGCAAAGCAAGTACTTATAATAATGTTTACCTTCACACTGTCTAGCCCAGCAAAGTAATTCTGTTTACTAGTATTACTCAAACACATTCATATATATGGTCACACAGTCCAATTCTGTCACCTGCTACATAATGTAACACAACACCACAGAAGCATCGGTTACTATGGTGACAGACATCTGGTCCAGGTCATTGACCTTATGTTTTTGGATAACAAGAAGAAACTGAGCAAAAAACAATATGTTTTGCTTCTGTGAAGGTAAACATAATTTATTTTTACACAGACATAGTTACTAACCTGCAGAAGTTGACGACTGTCTGGCCCAGCTGAGGGAAGAAGTAGATGCTGACGAAAACTGCCAGTGCCAGCACCAGGGCCAGCACGAACACCAGCCATAACAATATCACCAACACCACTACTGCAAACTCAAGCAACATGACTAGCAACATGGCGGGTCCTCAGCAAGAAGTTGTTGTTGTTGTCCTTGTTTTAAGTCTAATATCTCGCTAGATGTGGTTTCTTGATGCTGGTTTGCGCATGGCCCAGTTCAGAGTCAAATATTAATTTAATAATTGTCTCTCGAGCTCTTAAAAAGGTATTTAATTTTTGGTGCCAACAACGAAGCTATGCACAGTATAGGGTTCTTGGCAGACCCAAACTGTGCAGTTACCAGGCTTTTCACTATAGAAATCTTTGTTATTCCGTTAGTACACCACAGGTATACGTACAGCGGCCTTGTTGTTTGTCTATGCTTTCAAACTGAGTCATAAAGTCAGATGTTCCAGTGCTTACGTGTACTTCCGGGTTTTCAGTACACAAGGGGAATTTCCAACACTTTCTCTGACGTTGGTTGTCTCTCAAACAAGCAAGTCGAAACCAAAGGGTCTCTTCTGTCCTCCGGCAATGTGGCTACTTCTCAGGAATCAGTCAACTGCAAGTCCTTCGCTTCGATCGTGAAAGAATTTATGTCTTGTAGGCAAAATGTTGTGGGAGGGCAGAATCTTGAGGTGACCAAGTTGAGTCATTCAAACGTGAACCACTCGCGTTAGATCATGTTCTTACTATCAGAAAACGACGACCTGGTCATTAATGAAACATCACCTGCCTGTGATAAAAATTACGGCATCTGTAGCTTCAATAAACTTAAAAAAACAGACAAGAAAACACCAGAGCCCCACAAGTGGGAGTAACCTTGCTTCCGCACAGCTGACTACGGGTCAAAGGTCAAGCAAACCAAGATGGCCTCCGTAGCTGTGTTGGCAGTGTGGTTTGTAGGTTTGTCGGCAGTTTTAGCGCTGTTAAGGTTGTATTTTGTGTTCAGAGGACTTGGGAAAGACAGAAACCCTACTGCAGCATCCAGTGGTTCCATCAGAACGGTAGTTGTTGTCGGCTCAGGTGAGAAATCCGTGTAAAAGTGCGTGGGGAGGGGGCACGTAATTTTGCGAACTTTGGAGTTTGCAAAATATTCGAGCTTATAAATTATTTTTACGTTAAGTATGTATTAATATTTATATTGCACATCTATAGGAGGTCACACGACTGAGGTTCTCCGTCTTATGAGCGGGCTATCAGACAAGTACGCCCCTCGGTATTACATCATCGCTGAGACGGACCAGATGAGTGAGGAAAAAGTCCACAGGTTCGAGAGGGAAACCCACCCAGGGAAGAAGGATTCGGCAAGTCTTTCATGATATTTTGAAACCCTTGTCTTCCAACATGAAGTAATACATGATCTAAAGCATTTGAAAACAGCGCCTGATCTGAGAAATATTATAGATAGATAGATAGACAGACAGGAGTCTAAATCCCTGCATGCTGCTATGAAATTGCAACATGATATAACCCTAGTTACCATGGTGACAGACGTCTGGTTCAGGTCATTGACCTTATTGGTTTGGAGAAGAAGAGGAAACAGAGCAAAAACAATATGTTTGACTTCAGTTAACATAATATTATAATTACAATAGATGCTGGATACTGCCCTTTTTATTGACTTATTGAGAACCAAAGATTGTACCCTACTTTCCTCTACAAACTCAACATAACACTATGTTGTTATCTTCCTGCAGTATGAGATACAGAAGGTGCCCAGGAGTCGTGAAGTGGCCCAGTCCTGGCTGTCAACTGTCTTCACCACCTTATACGCTACACTCTACTCATTCCCTATGGTGTTTAGAATATCCCCAGATCTAGTGAGTCTTATTGTTAAGTTCATTTTTTCACTGACATATTTATGACATTTCAGGACAATGTTATCTGAGTGTTTTTTCTGCATCTAAAGTAGACAATCGGGAATTTATTAAATATATGTTTGTTTTTTTACAGATTCTTTGCAATGGTCCTGGAACCTGTATACCACCATGTGCTGCAGGACTTCTCATGACAGTGAGATATTTTTATTATTATATAATATTATGGGCTGAAAATGGCATCAGGCAGAAAAACAATTGCTGACTGGTCAAGTAATATATGTGGTGCAAGGTTTTTTGTGTGATCAGATATATTGGTGCAATAGGTAGAGTGCTCACCTTGTGTTCGGTAGGTTGTGAGTTCGATCCCCAGCCAAGTCATACCAAAGACTTTAAAAATGGTACACATGTACATGTACATACTGCTTTCTCTGCTTAGCACTCAGCATTTGGGAAAGAGTATGGTAGTTAAACACACACCACTACCAGTGGACTAGCCCCTGTTGTAGTGATTGCACTACTGTGTGGCCCAAGGGCTACTGAATCAAAGATGGGTGCCACCCTATGCACAACCTGGTGGTGAAAGGACTTAAACTTTTATTAACAGATACACATATAACAATTCAGTAAGTTGCAATGATGACTACATAATAAGTATGTGCTGTTCTAAAGATTATTCTTAACCAAACTTCTTCCCACTCCCCCACAGTTCTTGGGACTGAAGAAGGTGAGCCTGGTTTATGTGGAGAGTATCTGTCGTGTGGAGACGTTATCTCTGTCAGCACAGCTGCTCTACTACCTGGCTGATCACCTGCTGGTCCAGTGGCCACATCTGCAGCAGAAGTTCCCACGTACTACATACATTGGAAGGGTCATCTGAATAAACGCTGAAGTCTACACTACAATGGAACATGTTTGCTTGGAATGGAATAAGTTTGCAGGGAATATTTAGCAAAATGTAAATAGACATGATCCTGATGTAGCAAAATGGGTTGTAGGATGATGTGTAATCTGTGTCACACAAACTGGCTATGCCAGCCCCTCACCGTGGGGCTGGCTGGATGTTAACTCTACAATTTTGTATAAACTAACATACTACAATAAATAAATGTGATGCAGCATTTGCTTCCTAAAGGTAAACACTGCTTTTACACATGAGGAGAAAGTTTGTTGGATCTCAATTGTTGTGCACAGCTTTAGATTTCAGAACTGGATTCCTTATGTGTTGATTAGAAATTCTCATAATCTGCAATAAAGGAAATATGCCAATATTGTCTTGAGTCTCAGTTTTTGGTCTGTATTCCAGGGGAATATTCCACACTACTTTAGTTTGTACCAGGGTAGTTTTGTTAATCCTAGCCCTCCCCTGTGTAGATTTTGGTGATACCTTCCCTCTCAGTTCAGCCTTTATTCTATTTCCGAGTATTAAAAGAAAATAGACCATCCTTTCTATACGTTATGGATAGGGAAATCTTCCTCTAGCGGTTGGAATTAGTACTGTAGCTTGTATGGCACTAGTACGTAGACCAACCTGCGCCGGTGAAACCACGACGTCATTGTCATTTATAAGACAGATGGGCACAAATATTAACGATGGAATAGCTTAATATAGAAACAAACCACTCAAGATACAGAATAGTTAGAATATAAGAAATATTGCATCGATTTTTGCATCATTTGCGTTTTTTTAAAGCTGCAATACAAATAAGATGGTGACAAAGTGGGACTACTAAGATCTTTATAAGATCATCCAAGTTGTCGTGGCCGAGTGGTTAAGGCGATGGACTTGAAATCCATTGGGGTTTCCCCGCGCAGGTTCGAATCCTGCCGGCAACGTTTCTTTTTTATGGTAAAAAAATTGATGAATTCAGCTCGTAGAATCGTTAGGCGGTGCTGAAGTCGTCTACAATTCGCATGGCTCTGACATCTTCAGTCCTGTGGTGAAATAAAATGCCGCTGTTTTTGTTTACCTCATATACATGCAAATTATCTGAACACATATGCAAATTATTGGTAGGCAAATCATCCAACCGTCACCCGCTTTTTGCCGACTACTCGGTGGCAGTGACGTCATGGTGATGTTAATATGACCAACAATAGTATCTTATGCTTACGCGGACGCAGTTGAAACATTAATTCAAGGATTTATCCAAATGCTACGCACCTCTCGTACATCGGATTCTCCACAGCCAGCTCGTCGGGTCTGTAGTGGACAAAGTGCGTGACAATTAACGTTAACGTTGTTGTGCTTACTTGAATGCGTTGTTAAGAAAATTCTGTTCTAAAAAAATCTACTCAAACGCTACTCACTCCATGTCTGCCATCTTCACGTTCTCTCCATAGTCGTCCATCAGGATAAGTTCAGACGGCTTTTTAGACCTGAGAAATGGAAACAAAGAAGATCAATGTTTTAAGACTCAGCACAGAGGCTTAGAACTTAATACCTGCTTTCCAGAACTTTTCACAGGTCCAGAGTCGATGTGTTATGACTTGTCGATATCAAAACAACACCCGGCTACCCTCAGAAATGAACACAGGTAAGACTTGAAGGAATGATTTCACGTCGTGTCTAGCTTGTTGCGATAGATACAGCACCAGTTATATAGCTCACCATAAACTATTACTACTAGGCCCTACACACCTTCTTCTCTTGTACAAGACGACTCCAATCACAGCAGCCAATAGTACAACAGCGCCCCCTGCCCCTGCAGCTATGTAAATGGTAGTCGTGTTGGAGGTGTCAAGGTTGGACAGACCGCCAGGTTTCTCGTCCTTTGCCGCAGTCGTGTCGACTAGGCTTACAGTGCTCTTTGCAGTGGACGATAGCTTTGCGTCAGTCACAGGTTTGTAAGTTGTGCTGGCGGTTAGAATGGCTTGCGTGGCTGTAGTCAAAGGGTCTGGCGTTGTTTTATGCGCTGCTGTGCTGTGAGGGTATTTTGTTGGGGGTTTGGAGGGTGTTAGAGTTGTTGCATTCGTATACGTGGGTGGAAATGATGTTGCTGTGTCCGAGATTGGTGTGTTGTAGAATGTGGTGAGCGGCAACGCAGTTGTTGTATCCGGAAGTGACGTGGTGGTTAACGCGTTGGTTGTATCCGGGACTGGTGTGGTTGGTAATGAGGTGGTTGTATCCTGGATTGAGTTGGTTGGCAATGCCGTGGTAGTATCTGGTACAGTTGTTGGCAACTCGGAGGTTGTATCTGGAAGTGAAGTGGTCGACAACGTGGTAGCAGTTTCGGGAAGTGACGTCGTTGGCGGCAATGCCGTCGTTGTATCTATGGCAGTGGTTGGCGATGTGGTAGTTGTGTCGGGGATAGTGGTTTCAATCGTGGTGGTTGTATCAGGAAGTGACGTTGTTGGCAATGTGGTAGTTGTTTCTGGAAGTGACGCCGTAGTTGTGTCCGGGATAGTGGTTGGCACTGCCGCGGTAGTATCTGGGATAGTGGTTGGCAATGTATCGGTTGTATCGGGGATAGCTGTGGTTGTATCGGGGATAGTTGTGGTTGTATCTGGGATAGTCGTTGGCAGTGTCGTGGTTTTCTCCGGGACAGTGGTTGGCAAAGTCGTGGTTGTGTCTAGTATAGTGGTTGCTTGTGTTGTGGTTGTGTCTGGGATAGTGGTTGGCAACGTGGTGGTTGTGTCTGGGATTGTGGTAAGCAATGTGGTTGTAGTTGTTGTCAATACAGTGGTTGTTTCTGGGACAGTGGTTGGCAATACAGTGCTTGTGTCAGGGATAGTTGTTGGCAATACAGTGGTTGTATCTGGGATCGTTGTTGGTTGTTGGCAATACAGTGGTTGTATCTGGGATAGTTGTTGGCAATACAGTGGTTGTATCTGGGATAGTTGCTGGCAATACAGTGGTTGTATCTGGGATAGTGGTTGGCAATTCAGTAGTTGTATCTGGGGTGGTTGTTGGCAATACAGTGGTTGTATCTGGGATAGTTGTTGGCAATAAAGTGGTTGTATCTGGGATAGTTGTTGGCAATACAGTGGTTGTATCTGGCATAGTTGTTGGCAATACAGTGGTTGTATCTGGGATAGTTGTTGGCATTGTTGTGGTTGTATCTGGGACAGTGGTTGGCAATACAGTGGTTGTATCTGGGGTGGTTGTTGGCAATACAGTGGTTGTATCTGGGATAGTGGTTGGCAATACAGTGGTTGTATCTGGGATAGTTGTTGGCAATACAGTGGTTGTGTCTGGGATGGTGGTTGGCAATACAGTGGTTGTATCTGGGATAGTTGTTGGCAATGCAGTGGTTGTATCTGGGACAGTTGTTGGCAATACAGTGGCTGTATCTGGGATGGTGGTTGGCAATACAGTGGTTGTATCTGGGATAGTTGTCGGCAATACAGTGGTTGTATCCGGTAGTGAAGTGGTTGGCAGTGTGGTGGTTGTACTTCTTGCAGTGGTCGCTGCAGTCGTAGTTTCTGCTAAACCTGATAGACAAAAAAGTCCAAACCTGTTAGGCATCGTCAAAACTTGAAAATCTACATAGGTCTTGTACAGATAATCTTTACGTCATTGGTCATCAGCTGGTTTAATCCAGAATATTATAAGCTGTCATATTGCCCTACCTGTACATCCCAAGAGCTCTATTTTCATGCGTATGGTCTGTTTCCAACTCCTAGGGTTGATCCGGAAATATCTAGCGACAATGGGAGGGTCAAAACTGTGGTCTGCTGCGGCACCACTTTCCGGTCGAGAAATCTGTAACAAGAGCGAGTATCTTTTGTCGTCGACTTTGGCGATCTCCATGTTATAATGCCAACATAATTTGCAACAATAAGTTTGGTTTACTAGAAATTCACAGTATCTGTGTTGCTCACCATGAAAGCAGCAAGAGTAATACCGTATACCGTATTTACCGTGCTATCTCCGTCGGCATTGCTGTATATCTGCCAAGCCGCCGAGGTGTCGTCGCGGTAGCTGACCTCAAAAGTTCTGACAAAGTGGTTATTGTTAAACCCTTGTGAGATCAGGTTGGTGATGGTGGTCCTCTCGAGAAGGTCGACTTGGAACCACTGGTTCGCGTTGTTATTTTTAGCTCTGAAGCAAAAGAGCATTATCATGCCTTTGCACTTTCCAGATTGTAATGCACAAATTTTCGACTGATCAGAACAAGAAATGAATCTTTAAAATGGTGGCAATGTTTGTCAAGAATGAGCGTTACATCTACCTCCAGGGGAACCTGCCGTACAGCCGGCCTGCTCCATTTCTAGGGTTGAATCTGTTGTCGTTGTTGCAAACCGAGGATGCCGTCAGTTGAGTGTTGCTGATCCTGCCGTCTTCCATGCCGAGAGGGACGTCACAAGTACCGGCTGGGGCTTCAACATTAAACAATTTTGTTTAATGTGTTGAGCCTATTGTTGTGAGTGTTACGACCAGCATATTGCTAGATTTTGTATTCGGTAAGTGTGACTTAAGACGTGATAAAATGGTACACATACACATACACACGCGCGCGCGCGCGCGCACGCACACACACACACACACACACACACACACACACACACATGCGCCCCCCCACACACACACACGGCACGCATACACATTCAGACACACAAGCAAACAAACGCGCTGACATACGTATACATGCACACATGTACATGTACACACTCAAACACACGCCGTCACACAATCACAAGAACACTAGTGCTGGTAACACACGTAACACACAAACAAACACAATGACACACACAAACACACAAGTATAGACAAAAGTGATACTAACATTCGCATCCTAGCAGTTCTATCTTGATCCGGAAGCTATCACCGTACTGTGACACTGGCCTCAAGCGGAAGTACCGGAGGAACACGGCGGGCTCGAAGTTGTGGAGCACGGTTGCTCCGTGGTTATCCGGCCGGCTGAACACCTGAAACATCGCCGATAGTTCGACATGATATTCATAATTACAAAGTCAAAGTCGACACAGCTCATCTTTTGACTTCTAGGTTTATCCAAGGACATTATACACACAGTAATTACGTGTATAATTGGGATAGTGTTAGAAACAGGTACTTGACAAGACCATGTTGCCTGCATCTCATACGTGCCTCAATTGAGCGATACTCAAGTTGTTAGTTAGTATACATTCTGTACCCATTGTGTGCCTACCTACCATATTCTGTCCCGTTGTTGGGTTTTTGTAGGTCTTCCAATTCCCTGCCGGTTCCTCCCGGTACTGCACCCGGTACTCCTTTGCGGACGCGCCGCTGCCTCCCTGTGTCTGCAGGCCGGTTAGTAGCGTGGTGTTGTACAGGGAGACCTGGAAGAACAGTTGAGAGGCAGGGAGTTGGTCCGTTAGAAAGTACATTTTCCGGGCGCAGCAAAATGCAAAATGTACTTTCTAGCGGACCAACTCCCTCGGTATGTTATCTCTCTATTTGGCCAATTTCTACACTTTCCAGCCGCCCCCCGAAGCCTGGTAGAGGCTACGGCCAGTGCCCTTCTCTCAGTGCATATTTGTTGCCAAAGTAAGTATCAGACACAATCTCTCACCTGAAGCCAGTTGGCCGTACCCCCGCCGCCCGGTCTCCATGCCCATCCCTGGTTCAGCCGGCCCGCCCCGGTAGCCGGGTTGTTGTTGTTGGAGAAGGAGGAGTAAGCCGTCACCTGGCTGTTCAGGATGCGGCCATCCTCCATCCCCAGCGGGTCCGTACAGGACTGGTCCACGTCTGGACAAGTATGCAAATTACGCAATACAAGTATGCAAATTACACAATACAAGTATGCAAATTACGCAATACAGGTATGCAAATTACGCAATAAAAAATGCAAATTACGCAATAAAAGTATGCAAATTACACAAGTATATGTAAAGTTCGAAATAAAAACATGCAAATTACGCAATATAAGTATGCAAATTACACAAGTATGCAAATCATTCTTTACAAGTATGCAAATTATGCTTAACTGATGTACATGTACAATAGGTACATGTATTCGTTCGGAACTTTCGGAAAAGTGCACTTAAGGCATCGCGACAAACCGGATAAAACTTAAGCAAGGTGCATCGTGTGTTGGATAGACCAGGAGAAAATATTTTGTCCAAAATGTAAAAGGAATTAAAAATGATTAGTAGAAAAGAACTCAATTCCAGTGACTGAGAACCATTGTAACCATCTGTAATTTACGCAAGCAATCACCACATTAGCAAAAGAAATACACGAAATAAAAGTAAGAAATGTTGTTACCTGCAGCAGCTATGATTCGAATCGTCGTGATGAAGAACATCACCAAGACAACGGCCTTCGTTGCCATGACGACCTAACAATCTCCTTGTCCTTAGAAATGGACAAAACCGATAAAAGTCAGGTCATCTTTTTATTTGCACGACATGTCCGCACTCGTTACAAAGTTTATGTAAATACGTCATATTGTTTGGTGTCAGACGACCCGCTGATCTTTGGCTTGTTTTGCAGAGTACCTCACCTTCTTATCGCACACCTTTGAACCGGGGTATGGTGACCTCTACTGAGGCTCCAGCCCTATCCAGATACAATGGACTAGATATATATAGTACTCATCTCCAAGCAGAGGCTTGGGTTTGGGCTTATTTTAGCGTTTTTTGTTGCTTTTTTTTTATTGGGCCTTCTTTTTTGCACTGGTATCTTTTTTTTTTTGCTTTTGGCGTAAAAAAAATACCGGTCAAAAAATAAAGCCCGATAAAAAAAGCCTAAAACGCCACAAATGAGCCCAAACCTCTGCTTGTAATTGGAGAGTAGTGAACTAGTAGTTTGCTTTGAAATGATGAAGCTATTACTAGTAGTTACTAGTTGCAATGGTTGGATTTTCCGTTGAAATGCGCAAAAGTCTCTTACTTCTTGATCTATTACGGACGGAGACGTACGTACAAAGGATAAGATATGAGTAACAGTATACGTGTACTTTTGTTAAACTGTTATTGTAATTATACGAATTGGCAACAAGAACAGCAAAAAATAAGCATGTAACAGCGATTTCAATCAAAAGTTTCCAACTCCGTCATGCTTGTTTTCGTAGACCCTTGCCCACATTATAAACTTTGTCACTAAATAGACCATGATCGTTTGGAGCTTGTACACTTATCAAAAAGGAATGCAAATAGTCCTACTCACCGTATTCCGGTCCCAAAACTGCACTACAGCTTGAAGATATCACAGCAGTACTTGCCTGTGTTACGGGCCTCCTCCGCGTAAAGCTTAATGCTACTGCATAACAAGTATGTTGACTATGGTCTGTCTTGGTAAATAAAGCGGGCTCTCGCTGACCTGGCTAAAATATCACACTGATAACCCTGTTTGCTATATCGACCCAGACGATACATTGGACCAAACACTTACGTTCGTGCAAGATTTAAAACGTCTGATTTTCAGAGAAACAGTAAAGCGCTAGCGCTACGTCTTCAGTTTTATAAAAGAAATACTTATGAAAGAAATCTTTGTTAGCTTGTTGTGATAAAAAAAACTGTGGGTTCTGATATTAATTGTCATTTTATCTCCTACTTTTGTTTTGTACACCTATTTGGATTTATACAAAGGATCGCCATGTCTCGTGTTTTAAAGGTTTCCTGCTTCGATTAGTACTCCTCCAGGTGAGCGTACGTTCCTCCGGTTTTGAGCGTACATTCCTCCGAAATCGGCACACTTCTCAGCGGGCGGCGGTTTGAGCGTACACTCCTCCATGTGAGCGGACGTTCCTCCGGTTTTGAGCGTACATTCCTCCAAAATCGGCGCACTTCAGTCGGCGGTTTGAGCGTACACTCCTCCAGGTGAGCGGACGTTCCTCCGGTTTTGAGCGTACATTCCTCCAAAATCGGCACACTTCAGTCGGCGGTTTGAGCGTACACTCCTCCAGGTGAGCGGACGTTCCTCCGGTTTTGAGCGTACATTCCTCCAAAATTGGCGCACTTCAGTCGGCGGTTTGAGCGTACACTCCTCCAGGTGAGCGGACGTTCCTCCGGTTTTGAGCGTACATTCCTCCGAAATCGGCGCACTTCAGTCGGCGGTTTGAGCGTACACTCCTCCAGGTGAGCGGACGTTCCTCCGGTTTTGAGCGTACATTCCTCCGAAATCGGCACACTTCAGTCGGCGGTTTGAGCGTACACTCCTCCAGGTGAGCGGACGTTCCTCCGGTTTTGAGCGTACATTCCTCCGAAATCGGCACACTTCAGTCGGCGGTTTGAGCGTACACTAGTATTATTGTAGTCCTAACATGTGTCGGCCTTCCATCAGTTGTTTACATAATTATATATGATTTACGATGAAGTAATGTGTTCTTATCCGACACTGTACATGTACTGTGTGGATATGATACTTTTGTATCGTACTTCTGCATCGCTGTATTGTGGACATCTTCATCTTGCTACTTGACGATTAATATCTTGTCTACATTCTTTACTCTTCAGTATCATAAAGAACAGGCAACACAACAAGCTTTAGAAAGCCTTTATTGGCAAAACCACTGCCACCAAAGGTTAGTATATAGTATATGCGTTGTAACTATTAGAAGAATACTGTCAACAGTAAGATATAACCTGTATATGTACATTTTTCACTTTCTATCACGTTTGATATGTCAGGTTGTCTCCGCCATGTTCTAGTAGACCTGTGGTGTCCTCTGTTACACTGAGAGGTGGAAAAATAAATAAAATAGAATAAATGATCAATTATTGGATAAAAGTAGAGTACTAATCTGGCCAAGAACATAGAAAATGCAAATAAGCCCTGTTTTCAACACCGGCATCCATGCAGATGTTGGGACGGAAGATCATAATATGTGCTACCAGAACATTAGGATTCATATTCCTATTGGATAGCTTTTACCAACAAGTACAAGTAATCAAATCAAATACAGAGAGTGAAATAATTAAACAATTAAAAGAGTTTAACCAACCTGTCATTTGTAGGATTATCTGATGCATCTATAAACTCCCTGTGTTTGGCAACAAAAATATGATCAGGGCAAAGAATGTGTACATACATTGCAAGAACACAAAGATGATAAAGTATAAAGTATAGAATAGAATCAATGTGAACAGTGGGATTTCAATGCTGTTTACCCCATGTTGTGAAGAGGGGAGCTGTCTATGCTGAATTCCTCCATTAGCATGACTCGGTCAGTTCTCTTAGGCCTGAAATATAAATATGGTTAACATTTCTTAAAAAATAAGTAAAACGGAAAGTACGGAAACAATCTTATCGAACTTTTTACATTCTTCCCGATTTTTGAGCAGCTTTGGCTCGTTACTGACGCGTCACGTGTCCGCCACAAGTGTTTGGGTCATCCTTTCTGAAGAATGCTAAAGAATTGGTATATGTAGTAAAAAGATGTACCAAGCATATGTATCACAAAAATGGGGTGACAATTTGCAACTAGCAACTCACCTCTTCGCCCGCGAGCAGGCCACTAGTGCTATAAAGACAGCAATTACAGCGGCGCCCCCTATCACTCCAACCGTGATGTACAGAATCCGCGCACTTCCACTCCTCTGTTTGTCTCTTTTCTCAGAACTTCTAAACTCGTCCGTTCTGTTTAACTTTCCAGTCGTTGTTCGTCTTTCGGTTAAAGCTGATTGTGTAGTGCCAACATTATTCAATTGTTCTGTAGCCGTTTTCCTAGTAGTATGGTCTTGTTCCATTCTTGTAGAACTCAGTAGAGTGGAACTTGGCACAGTAACACCTTTTGTTATGGATGCCTTCGTTCCAGCTTTAACGATTGGAGACTCTGTTTTCTTGTCTGGTGTTGATTTTGTTGCAGAGTAAAAGATTGTCGAAGCTGTGCTTGGGCTTGAGTCTCCTATAGTTTGAGAACTACTGACTCTCAGTGTGGTAGATTCCGCCAAAGATTTCATAGCCGTAGACCATGCAATAGTTTGAGCTGGTGTCGAAGCAGTACTTGACCTTGATTCCCCTGTAGTCCGGGAATTAGTGACTCTAACTGTGGTAGATTCCGTCAAAGGTTGTTTAGTCGTAGATCTTGCCACGGTTTGTGCTGGTGTCGTCAGTAGTCGAGTAGTAGAGGTTGAGCGGAGTGAAGACTTTTCTTCAGGTGGCAATGCCGTGGTTCTGTCTGTAGGTAGAGCTGTCTGCTGTTCTGTGGTGTGTATGATATCATGTTTGGTTGTTGTTGACTGTGGTACTGTCTTCCTGACTGGTGTTGTTGTGGATATTACCGGTCTGGCTGTTGTAGTTGTGTGCGGGAGTCTGGATGTTGTTGACTGGAACGGAGAAACGGCAGTAGACTGTGGGAGTTGGGCTGGAGTTACGTGGGACTCCGTGGTGACCAATGGCAACGGGGTTGGCTTCCAGCCACCTAAAGATCAATAAAAATATAGTTGGTTCCACAATAATCTTCTCCAAACTAATAAGGTCAATGTCCTGACCCAGACGTCTGTCACCATGGTAACTAGTGTTGGGTTACATCATGTTGCAATTTTGTAGCAGGAGGGATTTCTAAAGACTTCTGTCACCATATATATGAATGCGTTTGAGTTAGAATTAACAGAGCAGACCATATGCGAAAGTAAGCATTATCTATTTGCTTTGCAAATGTTACCTTTCTAGTTGATTTTATTTCTTTTTCGTCGAAGCCCAGGTAGAAGAACTAAAATTTCCCGGCAACAAATCTGAAGCCACACCCACCTGTGCAGCCCAGCACCTCCAGCCTGAGTGCCTGCGGGGCGCCCGGGAACTTCAGGGGCTGAAACCGCAGATACCGCGTCACAACCGGCGTGGCTAGGGTATGTCTCATCACGTACCCGGTACCGGGACTTCCGTCGGACACCTGGACAAGAGAACAGAAGAGCAGAAATAAAAGTTTTGTATCTCACGAACCTCTTGCTCTTCAGGTCAAGATGTTGGCCCGAGAAATATTGTCTCCATCAGACTGAAACTCTGCTTGGAGTAAATAAAAGTAAAAGTAACTAAATTCTGACAATGTTAGTCAACACGCCACCAACAAACCTGACCAGGAAGCTTGTTTACCGGTACTCTTTTTTTACGCAACCAAGTGTTGTATTCAGCCCAAGTTTTGCGTTTGGGAACGCATCTATTCTATTACAGCATCACCCGTGCTGTGCAATAACGTCGGCTGAATGCTTTGTCGTGTCAAAAAAGAGTCTCTTCATTCAGTGACTTACCAACCTGATGCAACTATCACGGATGTAAGATTGAACTGTACATTACACTAACCGTCCTACTGGAGTCGCTGTACACCGTCCACTGATTGCTGTCGTCCGAGTAGAACAGCTGGAATTTCCGGTACCAGTAAATTCGGTACTCAGTCGTCGGCAGGTAGTTGGTGGGCCCGTCCCAGAGAGGCTGTGTCTCCAGCCCGGTCACCACTGTAGGCTGCAGCAGGTCGATCTGTAGCCACGGCTTCTCGTCCCCAGCGTTGGGCAGCCACGCCCCGGGCGCGGGGCCGTGCAGCCGGGCCCGCCACGCCTCGTGCCCAGGGACCGCTGATGACGCCGTCACCTGGCCGTCTGTGATGCCGCCATCTTCCATCCCCATGGCGTGGTAACAGTCGGGATAGACTGAGACAGAGATAAAGTAAAGGGCAACGGTTTAAAGTTTTGAAACCAAGTAAGGAGTCCCATACGCCAATAGACTAGTTCACTTGTTTTTTTTTTATTCAGAAAAACAGTAATATATACAAATGAAAGGACACAGACACAAAGTGATTGCAGCCACTTTTACAATGAAAAATAAAGGTATTTTAGAAGACGTTTGAGAGACCTAGTTGGTGCGTGAGTCGTAACTCCCAACCCAGAGGAAAGAAAGCAAAACAGGACACATACAGCTAAACGCGTTTTGTTTCTGTTATGTAGTTTTGTGTCGCTAACATAATTTTACAGTTGATGTCATAGGAGCAGAGAAACTACAGCGAAAACTAAAAGTTGTTTAGCATTATCAAAAGGATGTTGAGCGGGGTTTCGCCTTGTCTTTCTCAAATATATAGCGGTAGAAGAGACATTTGCGTGGAACTGAAACGTTAGAGTAACACCCCAAGTTGTTATTTACTGTTTTTAACGATTTATCTGGTTCATTAAAAAAAGTGTGCTTACTGTTACACCCTAGAACTTCCATTCGCAGACGGGGCAGCACGCCTGGCCACGTGACCGGGTTGACGCGCAGGTACCTGGTTACCATGGGAACGTGCAGGTCGTGTTGGACGATAGAATCACCGTCTGAGTTGCCTTCCAGAACCTGCCACAATACACACGTTATAACATCGCTCAATGACGTTCTAACATCACGTAGCACCACATAACTATGCGAGTGTTCTAGGCCAGGAAAGGGCTTGTTTGTTTGTTGCATGCCATAGGGTTGTTTCAAACAATCAATCAATCAATCAAACAAACAATCAACCAGCCAATCAATCAATCAATTAATTAATCGATATCACATTGTGACGGTATTGCTTGTCAAAGCTTTTGGCTATGTGTAAATCTTGTGCTAAGTTGGCTTTTTATGTACCATCAAATGTCACTGCGACTGATTCGTGAGCGTAGTTCACCCCCCCCCTCCAACACATACCAGACCCCCCCCCCCAACACATACCTGCCCCCCTCCGGGTTGTGTGTACACTGTCCAGTTCCCCGTCATGTCCTGTCCGTGGAACAGCAGCCTGTAGGACTTGACGTGCCCTCCCCACTTCCCCTGGGTCTGGATACCTGTCACGATCTTCAGCTGGCCTGTTCAGAGATGATAGTGGATAATGAAAATCTGTCCCTTCCTCGGAACACGAAGCATAATTCTAAAACTTGGTAGCAGTACAGATATAGATTTATGATGGATATTTTCGCAATTGCGTATATCATAAAAAGGGCGAAGGGTAGGCCAATCACTATAGTTGTTAGAGCTGACAATCTGTCAGGAGTCCTGTTCAGAGATGACAGTGGATGGTGAAAAGCTGTCCCTTCCTCGGAACATGAAACATAATTCTAAACCTCAATCTATGATGGGTATTTTGGCAATTGTGTGTACAATAACAATAACAAGGAGAATATGAATAAACATTGTTTAGCCTGTTTACAGAATGCTCATGGTAGGAATATGAAGAAATGGATTGACAATGTAAGGGATGACCTCCACCACCTCAACCCACATAACGTCAACCCACAGGATAGACTCCGATAGAGGCAAGTAGCGGGCGAAGGAATAAGATTGAGAAGCATAGAATTTGTCTCACATTTAATAGCCGTGTATCACGAGTACTTGCCAAAAAATGATCTGCATGTGTTTAATTTCGACAGTTCAAACTACATTTTGTACAATAAAGAATGGAAAGGAATGAATGGATGAATGAATGAGTGAGTGAATGAGTGAGTGAGTGAGTGAATGAGTGAGTGAGTGAATGAGTGAGTGAATGAGTGAGTGAATGAGTGAGTGAATGAATGAATTTTTTATGAATTAATGAAGTTTATTGTGAGAGTGAGTGAGTGAGCGAGTGAGTGAGTGAGTGAGTAAGTGAATGAGTAGTAAGTAGAATATTGTGGGTATATTCTATGTAAACCTTTCCTTACCCAGATCCACCTGTAGCCATTGCTGCGTGTCTAGCTGCGCCATGTGCCAAGATCGGGTACCGTTGATCCGCGCCTTAAAAGCCTCGTACCCAGGCTGCGCAGAGGACGCCGTCAGCTGGCCGTCTGCAATAGCGCCGCTCACCAGCCCGAGTGGCTGGTTACAGGCTTCAACTGAGGGTGAGTATAGATGATACATTAATGCACTGAGTTGATTTTAGGAAACACAAAAGGAAATCGAGAGGGAACAAATTTTTATAACTTTACCTGGGATAGAGGGTACTGTCCAACTTGGCGTTGGCCACGGAACTGCAGTAGTAGAGGGAGCCTCTGTCATGGCTGTACTGGACCCTAAAATTAAGCGACAAGTTTCTAAAACGAAGGAATTATGAAGCATCACGCCAAAAAAACAGTTCAAGCAACTGGACATGCCAAGCATATGTATCAAATGTTATCTTATTACCTGGATGTCTAACCTTCACCGATGACGACAACAACATACATACAACTGACTGTGTTTATGTAGACATGGTACCGTTATCTCCAACAGCCATATAGTAGTGTGCTTCACTGTGAGTGAGCCAAAGATGGTTTGAGTACTGTACCGATCGCAATTTGTTCTGTAGTTTTTCCTGTAGACGACGTCACTGCTAAAGACGGTGATGACCCCCTTGCTGGTATTGTCAGGGCGGCAGTGTTCGGCGGCTCGCTGGAAGCGGTGAGGGGTGATGCGGCACTCGTCACCGACACGGCAGCTGGAGCGGCCGTCGCGTTAACGTTGCTCGGCGGACTCAATGGAATTTCTTAGGAAAGAAGAAAAGAAACTTTCTCAAAGCTATTAATCTTATCCCTTCATACTTAGAATAACTTCTTGGGTACTCTGTTATTGCATCTGAATTGATTGTAAAGTAATACACATGGAGTTCAGCTCAGACACCTTTAGTTAGCTTGTTAACTTTAGGCTAATAACACAGGCCGTCTCCGTACTCAGAATGACTTAACTGTTACCTATGTTCATGTACTAGTATCTGAATTGTAACCGACATTGTTAATTATTCATTGTCCAGTTATGAGGGATAGTTATGAGGGTTATAATAGCCTTACGGCTAGCAGGGCAGTCCTGGCTGTATATCTGTTTATACAGTTTAATAAATCACATCAAATCCCAGAAAGATTGCAGCTGGTTTTATAGAAGTTTGTAGGAATCTTGTCGGCTTTATCAGGCCCAGCCTTACCGTTGCAGCCCAGTACTTCGACCCTCATCCGAGGGTACCGGGCCTTCCATGTGTGTGGGTTGAACCGTAGGTACCGAGCTACTACAGGCCGGCTCAGTTCGTGTGTCACCACGGTGTCTCCGTCAGTGTGCCCGTCAAAGATCTGGAAAAAAAGTCATATAACCGCCATAAACCGTTAAAAAACATTAAACCGTTAATAAAGCCTATATAACCGTTGGCTCATGTGGACATGATACAGTTAAATCGTTTGACCTAAAGTTGCAGATATTGTCGTTAGGTCTTAAACACCAAGCATAGATTTCTGTGCGGTAAAGTACCATGATCACTTTCGTTGCCAACAAGCACAGTTGGGGCATCATCACTAGAAAGCTTTAAATATCTCCTGCAATTAAATGTGCAAAGACTGAGTGTGACAAGTCGATCGGTGTTAGATATATATATCTAGCTGCCTCATGCCTGCGAAGCTGTTTTTTTTTTTACGCCGAAGGGTGGTTATACCTAGCCTGAGTGTCAGCCTTGTTAGCTTTCGTCCGCTCCCCAAGATCCACTCCCCGCCAAACTTGGGGAGCAGACGAAAGCTAACAAGGCTGACAGTAATAGGTTATACTGGCTATACCGATACAGATACAGACTATGTCCAGATACAAATGGTACAAATTTCCTCTTTTGTTCGATAGCGTTCACAAGCCATGCTCATTCACGAAATGTAAAACGGTACTGTATACTTTCCACATGCATGATAGGTACACATACCATGTCCTGTCCGGTGCTGTTCTTGTATGTCACAAACGTCGTGCCGTCGCCTGAGTACATCAGCCGGTAGGACTCCACATTCCCGCCCTTCAGCCCCTGCGTCTGCACCCCGGTCACCAGCACGTCTCGCAGCAGGTCTATCTGCAGCCACTGCCCGCGGTCTTCCGGGTCCATCTGCCAGGCCCTCGTGCCGTTTAGCCTCGCTCTCCAGGGCTGGTAGCCGGCTTTAAAACTAGAGGCCGACATCTGGTCGTCTGTAACAGCGCCGCTCTGCACTCCCATGGCAGTACTGCAGTAACTGTCTGCAGGAATAGGAAGAGAACTGGTCGTAGAAAGTGGAAAATCAAATGTACAAAATAATTGTTAGATAACGACTTTACATAAGCCTTTAACCCACCAACATGGCGGACGCTATATTACGTCAAAGTCACGTGAGTGCAAAGACACTGTACAAGGCACGTGGCGGAACGTACTGGGCACGAGCAAAATTGTGATGGAACGCTGACCAAACATCCAAAGAAAACCGTGAAAAATCCGGGTTTCGCATAGCATGTAGAACTCATATATATTATCATGTAAGCCATGTTCACCGTTATGAAATAGTATAGTGTTAGTTTCGATACATAGAACTTTTAAGCATTACTATAAACGTTAGAATAGATATCAGTTAGATATAGTAACTCTAAACAGCTTGCCATACATTCTACCTGTTACAACTGTTGTGCAATAAAGTTTGACATTGACTTTGAAACACCTACAGTCGCAGGTGAGCAGCTCCAGACGTAACTTGATCCCAGGCGGGCTCCAGGAGTGCGGGATGACCCGGATGTAGCGGGCACGGATGGGCGGGCTGACGTCATTCCGCATCGTGTCGCCGTCATTCAGATTTCCCTCAAATACCTGCACGGGAACCACATATCGTATCACATATGCAGCAGAACCAAATGAGCTTTCTAAACATTCTAAACATACGCCCCGATGTTGTGCCCTTGGGAAAGGCACTTTACACGACTTTCCTTACTCCACCCAGGTGTGAATGGGTACCTAACTTCGGTTGGGGAAAGTCGTATTGAGGTCACCTTGTGGCACCGAAAGGCAGCCGCACAGACCCTTGGGACAGCTCCACAAGTGTGTGGAGCAAATATGTTATATATGTATCATGTGTATTTTTTCATTGTTTGTGATTATTGATGGATTCTTATGTGATCCATTGTAAACCCTGCATCAATTCAGCTATAAAAGGCTGCGATTGCACGGGTAATGTTTGACCAATAGGCCAATTATTATTAATCATTCTTGTAGATCAAAAGAGTATTTGACACCATGCCCTTGCTTATAACATCGTCTCAAGATACGGTCAATTGTTATATCGTACCTTGTCACTTCCATCCGGGTTCTTGTAGATGGCAAAAGAGCCGCCATCCGTGACGTCACTGTAGCCTATCTTGTACGTCTCTACCCATATTCCCGTGCGGCCCTGGGTCACTACTCCTGTCACCAGTGTTGGACGGAGAAGATCCACCTATACGAAGTAGAATTGTAACATGATTGTAACAACATACGAAGTACTGCTGTCTTGTTATGTTTACCGAAGGAAAATATACTGTTTTTGCTCAGTTTCGTCCTCTTCTTCTCCAAGCACTGACCTCTGCCCTGGCCAATGAATTGATTTGTTGACGTCTGTCACCACGGTAACTAGTGTTGGGTTACATAATGTTGCAATTTCATAGTAGGAGGGATTTAGACTCCTGTCACCATAACGAATGTGTTTGAGTAAGAATTAACAGAGCGGACCATATGCGAAGGTAAACATTATACATTGGCTTTGCAAATGTTACTTTTCTAGTCTTAACAACATCTTCATTGAACCAAAGCCGACGTAACTGCTTTTAAATCAAATTTCAGATAGATACGTGCATGACAAAAATAGTAACATCAAGAAAAAAAGGTACGTAAAAAGCAACAACACAGTTGCTGTTTCCTTCGAAAATCTTTTGGTATGTCAGGAACGAAGTAGACAAGAAAGGAGGGACAGGCTTTCAGTGAGTATGAATACTAGTATATTGTAAGAATACTAAACTTATAATAAGATTTCAAAGTGATTCGTCATTAATTATCATGATGAAGGCGACAGTGGTCGTTGAAAATCTCTGTGTCATCCTTGTGTTGGAATAAAGTTCAACATTTTACTATATACTACCAACACAGATGAACTTTCGTGATAAGCTTATAATCAGTGTGATAAAACAGCCAACACTGTTTTCTGACCTGTATCCATGGCTGGGAGTCTGTGAGGTCGGGGCGCCAGCCTCCCTTGCGGAAGTCGAGGCGGGCCATGCCCGGCCCCACCGCGGCGTTCTTCTGGCTCGAGGCGGAGAGCTGATCGTCCGAGATCTCCAAGATGTCCATGCCCAGACCGAGAGGTACCGGGCAGGTACGGTATTCATCTGTGAAATGTCGAGGAAAGCTATGTCTAAATAAAGCTAGATTCAACGTAGAGATTACCTGAAGTCGACTGGCATACATGAGTTTCATAGCACAATGAAGAAACATTTGTATGTGTCAATTTAAACTCTGTGCACTGAAGAAGCCACACAGGCGAAACCGGTCGTGTGACAGGCTAAATGAAAGTTCTAAACGAGAACTCTGCGGCTCCAGATGTCTTACTGAGGGACGACTGCATGTGCGAGATGTCGGTTAGCTTGTATGTGTCAGTCTTTGTTCTGTGTTTGACTCTAAAGAAACTGTATCGTTCTTCCGCACAAAACCCATGGCCACATATGTAATACAGCATGAAGAGTTGATGAGGGCAAACTTATGAACTGAAAAGAAGATTGTCGATGCTGCAGAAATTTGTTACGTGTAATCCACACGTACCCATCTGTCCACACCTGTCTCCATGGAAACCGTCCTGACAGGTGCAGGTGAAGTCGTGCACACCTTGGTCGTTGGTACAGGTGCTGTTCTGTAGACATGGCGTCCGCAGGTGGGAACAGTCGTCTGTACAGGAGAAAAATGGCGTGCTTCAGAATGACCTACTTGTATGTTCAGTGCCTTCCTCTTGGAGAAAGCTACAGCCTACATGAGTTTCAGTATCGTGACTGCTTACATGAGATAAAAAAAAATTAAAACATTGAATGTTACAAGAATCTGACTTGCTGTAGCTTTCAAGGCTATTGAATACGTATACGTCAACGAATACGAAACCAATGAAACGTTATATCTCATTTATTCGATACTCTACTGTAGAACCTTAAAGCAAGTTCTGTGACCAAAGACAATGTACGATTATATATGATAATGAAGGAAGTCGTAGGCCTTTTTCCCACCAGGATAAAATTGCCCGGATTCGCTTTGATCCGGCTCGGTCCCGCTCGATCCGGCTCGGAACCGGATCAACGCGAATCGAATCCGGCTCGATCCGGACAATTTTATCCTAGTGGGAAACGGGCCATACATACCTTTACACGTGAGGAGGTCCAACTTGAGCCGTATGTCGTCCGGCACGGTGGAGTTGGTCGGGTACAGTCGGAAGAACCGCGCGGTCAGCGCAGACTCAAAACGGGTAGTGGTCGCCTTGACGCTGTTCACGGGAAATTGCTGTCAGGGAAAAACAAGTATTTCATCATTCCACAATTATTACCATATCATTATGATATTTCATTGTTTTGCTGAGTATCTGATCATGAAATTTTTCACTGCAACTTATTGCTCGCACGTATTACTAGGTCTTAACTTTAGATAGATAATAGATAAATCTATCGCACAACAGTTGTACAGGGTATAAGGTATGACGTCTACTATAGCTAGTACATATTAACTACATGTTCATAAGGCTAACCTAACTAATACAAGAGTGGGTGCCAAGTATGGGATAGGTATGAACTTTTACAATCATTGTAGGAGTTTCTTATATCTATACAGTCTTTTATGTATATCCCTATGTATAGCATGCAAGTTCATTAAGGCAAATGCTGGAATAAAACTTGATAGTCTAGTGAGTAGTGAATTGCGTTTATCAGTATATTTAGGACATACAATTAAAAAGTGATATTCGTCCTCAATTAGCCCTGGACAATATGGACAAACCCTCTTGATATATTACTCTCCAAGCAGAGGTTTGGGTTTGGGGTTATTTTTAGCATGTTTGTAGGCTTTTTTATCGGGGTTTCTCTTTTGCACTGGTGTTGGGTTTGGTGGGAAAAAATTCAGTGCAAAAGAGAAACCCCGATAAAAAAGCCTAAAACACGCTAAAATAACCCCAAACCTCTGCTTGGAGAGTAATGATATGTATGATAATGTAACCAAAACGTACGATATCCCTGTACGAAGCCGGGTCTGTGTACGGGGACCATTTGACTCCGTCCAGACTGGAGCTGACGGTGAAACTCGTGACGTAATACGCCGACCCCTGCTGTCTAATGCCCTCCGTGATGACACCCACGACTGTGGAGGTCACGTTAAGGTCAACCTGCAAGAGATATTACCACTTGACTGTTACGTTATGCAAGAATACTCAACCATCAGATTGCGCAGACGTATGTAAAGAACAACTGCAGCTATGCCACATTTGACTCAACCATCAGATTGCGCAGACATATGTAAAGAACAACTGCAGCTATGCCACATTTGACTCAACCATCAGATTGCGCAGACATATGTAAAGAACAACTGCAGCTATGCCACATTTGACTCAACCATCAGATTGCGCAGACATATGTAAAGAACAACTATGCAGCTATGCCACATTTGATACCATAGTTGTATCGCTATGATAGTGGAGATGTCGCGCATTGTTAAGATCACGCCACGTTTAGTCTAAAGAGTCAGGTGTGCCAAAGAATTCAAACGATTTTATGGAATTCTTACAGATTTTACGGCATTCATACGAATTTTACGAAATACATGCGATACATTACAAGGACACATACGATCCTTACTAATTTTGGTGACCTGCGCCTGAATCACCAAAAAGTTGTAAGGATCGTATGTTTCCGAGTAATGGATTGTATGTATTCCGTAAAATTCGTATGTTTCTGGTGATAGATCGTAGGTTTTTAGCGAAATTCGTATGTTTCCATGTAATGGATCGTATGTATTTAGTAAAATTCGTATGAATTCCGTAAAATTCGTTTGAATTCTTTGGCACCCCTGGTGAGGCGCAACGAAGTCGAAAGTATTCTTTAGCTTTCAGCTCGTACCCCTACTAGCACCTTGCCTTGGCAATGACTAAAATGGAAACGCTAACATTATCTAGCTAAGTCATATCTAGAGACGACAGAAGTGGGACTCTAAGTAACCTTTACACACACACACCTGTATCCAGGGATGGCTGTCGTCTGCGGATGGTCTCCACGGAACAACTCCGTGCAGTCTCCCAGCGCCACCTTGCGGGTCGTTCTTGTCCAGCGCCGAGGAGACGGACAACTGGCTATCCGTGATAAATCCATCCGCCAGGCCAACCTGGTGCCCACAACCAGCAAGGAGAACTACGGGGAAAAGTCACAGAGTACTAGAAAGTCGTCCTTTTGTAAATTAGATTTGAATAATAACGACATCAATCGTTAGTTTTTCAATAGCCCTAATATTTCGCGTCTTCTACTTTTTCTAGTGACTGGCATTGCTTCTTCACCAGTTTTGCTATTTTAAAGAATATCAACGACAGACATGTTGCATTATGTTCTGAGTGTTACTTACAGTCACAGTGTTGTCCCACATACTCCGCTGGGCATTCACACCGGTAGGCATGCGCACCCTCCAGACTGACGCAGGTGCCACCATGGCGGCAGGGGCTCAGGTTACAGCCACCTGTAACAGGTGAAGGGATTCAGGTTACAACCACCTGTAACAGGTGCAGGGATTCAGGTTACAACAACCTGTAACAGGTGCATGGTATCAGGTTACAACCACCTGTAACAGTTGCAGGGATTCAGGTTACAACCACCTGTAACAGTTGCAGGGATTCAGGTTACAACCACCTGTAACAGTTGCAGGGATTCAGCCGTTACAACCACATGTAACAGGTGCAGGGATTCAGCCGTTACAGCCACCTGTAACAGGTGCAGGGATCCAGCCATTACAACCACCTGTAACAGGTGCATGGATTCAGCCGTTACAACCACCTGTAACAGGTGCAGGGATTCAGGTTACAACCACCTGTAACAGGTGCAGGGATTCAGGTGACAACCACCTGTAACAGTTGCAGGGATTCAGGTTACAACCACCTGTAATAGAGGAAGGGATTCAGCCGCTACAGCTACCTGTAACAGGTGCAGGGATACGGCCGTTAGAACCTACGCCGTTGTACGTGGCTACGAAATGGTTCCAATGGTTGTATTGATCGATGTTATCGGCTAGGTATACCTGTCCGAAAACTAGACCGATTCCGGCAATACTTTTGGCGTGACTGCACTGGGCGCTTCTGCCATTTTTGGACAAATTTTCATCTGGGGTGTTCAAAGCATGGTAGTTATTACCATGATTCAAATGGTTGCTAAAGGTAGGCGGGTCTGCTAATCGGTCTAGTGATACAGAAAAAAAGCCAACCGTAGAAGCACGGTGGCATTCAAAAGCCACAAACTCTAGATCTAGATCAAATTTTGCTCATAAAAGACTACCATGTGTGGTCTGATATCCTCTGGACTCGAAGTGGAAGTGCAAACGGCTTCAGAACACCGTCATACTTTCATGGGAGGGGTCTAGACCGGACGGCACACTTCCGTTCTATTTTTACTACTTTTATTTTTCATCACTTATTTTATTTTTCATTACTCATGTAGAACATTGTAGAAGTTCAGCTTCCATAAGGACCCTGTCCGTCTCTTTGTAAATTTACAGAATTCCAAAAACAGCTCCTTACTTCAAAATAACATTTCGACCAGCTGTTTACCCTCTTACAGAAAATTCGAGAGCTAAATTCTTGGCACAAAACCATCCTGGTTGTCCTCGTGCCATGCAGTCCGGGGTCACACCGTTCAGACTAAATCACTGTCTCTATAGGAGAACATATGTTTTAAACTCGTGTTTTGTCGCCAAGATTTAAACTGATTTGATTGTGATCTTTGCTCAAAGTGACAAGAAGGTACACCGCATCATGAGTAATCGGTACTACACATATTAAACTTTTCACGTACGTGGTTGTTACCTTCGCCAAGAAGGTTATGTTTTCAGAGGCGTTCGTGTATGTGTGTGTGTGTGTGTGTCTGTCTGTCTGTCTGTCTGTCTGTCAACACGATAACTTGAGAAGGCCTTGATGGATTGTCCTGATACTTGGTAGGTGGGTAGGTCTTGATGAGACCTCAAAATGATTAGATTTTGGACCCCCTAGCGGCTTGTTATGGTACTGCAGCTGAACTTCCGGTTTTGATATCTCATGATCTAGACATGTTATGGTGATGAAATTTAAATGGTAGGTAGCTCTTGTGCTGGGGAAGAAGTGACGTGAGTTTGGGCCCCCTAGTGGCTTGCTCTGGAACTGCAGGGATATATTCTTGAAAATATTCAAAAGAGGATAACTCAATAACTGGTTGACGGATCGTCGTGATTTTTGGTATGTAGGTAACTTACGTGATGCTTAATATAATTATGTGACAATTATGCAAATATGGATGTAATTTGCATAATTTATGGGGAAATTCTATAAATCAGCTGCATTCCATAATACGACAATTGAAGCTTGTGACATTGGTAATTGACAACGAGAGAAACACAGGCAGATATTGATTATGTTAATAATGACTTAATTTGCATAATTAATGAGAAAATTTTATAATTATGTAATGATAACTGCCTGTAATTTCATACTTATGGTATTTGAAAGTTAAGTTGAGGTGAACATCATTAAACATAATTGATTCAAATCAGGACCTCATTTGCATAATTTATTAGGAAATACTAGAATGCCTTGTTTGTTTATATAAGACTGTCTTTTGGTTGAGATTATGATAAAATGATATAATTCATGAAAATTAGGTTCCTATTTCTTAAATCAGGGGGGAATAATCTAATCTATAATTTGTCAGTCATTTGGCGAAGGTATGAGATCGGGGAACTCTAGTTTTGTATGCTTACATAAAGATCCGACTGTGCCATTTGGCAGTAGCTGCGGGTGATTTTCAGTAACAAATTATATATATTGTGCCTGAGCCTTTAGTATTTGGAGTACTTTTCATTCGCCTTACTCCTGGATGATGATCAAGGGGATATTGCTTTGTCAAAAGATATGTTTGCTATCATAATCCTTCTAGGCCTACATGGATTATGATAACAAATGTTTTGAAAAATTTTAGGTCAAAAGTTCAGTAGGACTAACACTAGTAGCATGTAATTACCAGGCCCCCGGCGGTGTGCGAAGAAAGATCTTCTTGATTACATTCCTACATCATGATGTATCATAATAACAAACTTTTCTTCGCACCTTGACTCTTATTGTTTGATTCACAAGCAGATGTTAAGTTGGAAGGTTGTAACGTTTTTAGTGGCTGTCAGAGACGAATGGAAGTCAGAAAGGAAAGCTATACGATGTTCAACATTCCGTCCCGTTCTCCTTTAGCCTTACATGACCCCACACCGATCTCTTCAAGTCTTTTATAGTGTTTATGGCTATGTTCTACAACTTTTAGTTCATTCATATCACACATCTGTGGGGCTCTCAGTTTATCGAGGAACACAAAGTTACCATACACGTATCACCAAGACGGTGTTTCGAGGTATCTTTATAATAAATTGATCTCCAAGCAGATCATAGGGTGGCAAGTCAGTATAGATTGGCCAGAGGAGTGTCCATTAGCCACCGAAGCTATTTGAAAGGTAGTCTCTACCAGACTCCTTTGCAGGCTGAATAAATAGTAGAAATCGGCCTAAAAATGGGATATAATTGGCCAGAGGAGTTTGCCGGCCATAGAGGGTCCAGTTTGCTTGCAGGCCCTTATGCCGATTTTTACTGTGTATTCGGCATGCAAAGGAGTCTGCTGGATCGAGACTATTTGAAAGGACATGTAAATTTATATTTTTGATGCGTCTAAACAAACCCTGTGTCACAAACATGATCTGTCCCCACATTTTCTATTGTACAAAAAAGCGAGAAGAAGTTGACCACTCTGTATTAGCTTAGTAGCTAGAACACTTTGTATTAGCCTAGTATAGTACGTTTGTTATGTGTCTGTTAAGTCTTGACCTGTACCTAGCCCGTCGTGGCATGAATGTACAATAAAGGTATTTCATTATCAAAAGGAAGCAGCGTACCTGCTAATACCTCCCAGCTTCCGCTCAACAGCACGGCACACACCCAGAGAAGCGCGCCCCGCGGACACGCGTAGTACTGCATCTTGGCAACCACCTGTACAGAAACACGTTTGAGCAACGCCTGGCCTTCAACTAAGGCCTGGATGCCTTTAAACACGAGGGAGTTGGCAAAAACACGAATTGCATGCCATATGGTGTCTCAAGCCGAGGTCGTATTTTTGGCGCTAAGCTCGAATGGTTGCAAACCAGTAAAACTGGTTGATCAGTACAGATAGGACACTGAAAATTGCATAGTACGACACATGTTTTGTGTGGTGTGGGGACATGTGGCCTCAGGCGAAGTTTTATATACAGGGTTTAGAAACTGGTTTATTGCTAACCCTTTCTCCTTTAACAGCAATGCACGGAATAAAAAGACTCACACGTTCTTAAAACGTTAGCATTTTCATGCCCTGCAGATTACAGCATGGTCCTGACTTCAGTTCACATGTGAACTAGTAAATAATTACTGTTTTGAACTCACCTGCGTCAACCACCACTAGGCCCGAGTCTCTCACACAGCAGCGTAGATAGGCCTAAAGATTCAGCAAGACAGAATACTGCTGGCCTGCACGCACAGAGAACATTCACTGATATTTAGGGTTCCCTTCCCCTTTGGTTGGATTCTACCGTTTCCTCAGTTGTGATAAGATTTCTCCTAACAAAGTTGTGAAACAAGCACCACCGATATCTGTGCTACAATGGTGCTGAATAACATTACGTACTAGTACCCCATCCGCACAGTTCAGTCACCCGAGACTCCCCACAGGCCGTCTTCAACCTACCGTGCATAAACAACAGTAAGTGTTGGTAGAGATAAGGTAATGACTTCAAGATGTTGCACAAGCCTGGTTAGCGAGGTCAGCCCGCGCGCACTAAATTTTCGCTGACAAGGCAGCTGACACCGTAGCTGAAGTGAAGTGACGGGAGTTTGCTATTATAACTGTGTGTTGACTAGACAACCACTATATTGCGCAGGTAAAAAGGGAGCATGCAAGTGAAGAATTGTTTACTGCGCAAGGTTTAGTACACAGTGAACCAGTAACACCTAGCGTCAGTGCACAGTGAACCACAGGCTCTGAACCAGTACTAGTAACACCTATCCTCAGTGCACATTGGCCTTAACTTATCTTGGAGACAATCTGCTGAGTCGGCAAAGTCTACATTCTTGGCAGGTCTCTCTTAACACTGAACGTTAATTTGGGCACGTAGTCGGGAGAGGGGACCAGAGGATACCATAGGGGTTCTGAGAAAAGTTGTCATGTCAATGACGGATGCTGAAACTGTGTTGTTTTCCGACCGCAAGACCACAACTACACTGATACTGTGGTATCTTTTTTCCGGATTAATATCAGCTAAAAAAACACATATTACAGCAGCAGATCGTCAGACGATTTTGCATACTGCATACTGACTTCCCCCTCTCAACGTCCTTGTCCCTTCTCGAAAAACCTGAGACGATGTCCTAGCTTACACATACTTCATACATCGGAAATACAGGAACAAAACCATGTGAGACATAAAGACGAACAACAGAGATTTTAAAACTATCAAAAGCTGTATACGTAGAAGATAGAAAATGTACTGAAATGTTATAGAGTTGATCTATATGTGATACACTATAGGTGATAGGTACTTACCAAAGAAGACGACGACGCAGAAAAATATGGTGTAGCAACTACAACTGTGCCAAGTATGCCAACAGACCTTGGGAAAGGTTGAACGTTCTGCCGTGTGGGATGAATGTCAAAGCCCGGTAGATGTAACACAAGAAGTCCCGCCTCGAGCCGCAAGCTTATCGCACAGGGACCAGACATCCGCCACGGGCCGCCAACCACCTGGCAACCCGGCTACATTACAAATGTATATATATAAGCACGGAAAATGTCATGCATAGTGTGAACTTTGAAAAAATAGAAAGAGATGATGTAAACAACTCATAGACTACTGAAAGATTAGGTTTCCGCAAGGAGGATAAAAGCTGTCCTTGGTTTCCGGACAAATCGTACTTTCTGTACAGTATTCTGGCGTTCTCAAAATATCCTTCTCAGTGCACTATATAACGGTCCGAATCAAATGGGAGAATGAGGGAATTGCGTTTGATATGTCAAACTCTGAAATCTAGTAACATCATCTGAAAATCTACGCTTTATCTGCAGGAAAAAAATATTATTTTCCTTCCCAGTTCTTCTCTTCCTTTCACAATTACACGCACGCGGAGCTCCACTAGGCATTGGTGACAAAAAACGACAAGAACGTTTTCCTACTTGGATAACATACACATACACCATCACGTAACCAATCAGCATCAAGATTGCTAATCCTATAAGGTACAAGAGAGAAGGCAGATTGATAAAAAATGAATGAATGAATGAATGAATGAAAAAAACGACTAACGCTAAAAATACAATTTCACAAAAAAAAGGATCCAGCTGCGGTAAATTTTACTTGGATCGCTAGGGGTCCTCAATGACACGTGAGGATGACTAAACAAGTACTACATGTAGTATATTGGTCTCGATGCCATCATTTGTGTACACCTGTATACCGTGGCTCCCATACTCGGTGTCTATTTTCTCTTAGCACATCCCCATTTTCGAGTGGATGCTTGGAAAAGGCGCATATAATGAAGAAGATTCACAGATTTGCCCATTTCAATTTCACACAAAAAGAAATGGATCATTCTATTCAATGTCCTTGTTCTATTCTTGCAATCAATATCTTTTTCCATACAATTATTGCTTTAGGTTTTAGAACTACTAACAATGTATCATAATGCGTGTGTAATTAGTATACTAAGAAGTTTTAAACCATAGTCACATAGAGGAATGTATCTAAGGCTTGCCTACTGAAAGTAAACAATATCTTTTTTAACCTACAGGATAGATTATATCCCTTCTGAACTTAATACACATTGAGACTTTACATGGTTGAACAAGCAGCCTTGGTCCACAACAAAATACAAATATCCATTTCACTGATGGTTGTGCCAGGAAGAATGACTTTTGGCACCACTACATGCACAATACAAACTCAGACAGTCTCATCCAGTGCTCCTGGTTTTCTTTTGTAGTTCAGTTTAACAATTATTCCAATATTAAACCTGGAAGCTTTTATCAAAGGCAGAGTTCAAATAAGATAAATAAGGTTATACCATGGCCACGTTTCTTTTGAAATTCCAATGAAATTTAGCTTCAGCTAAACTACAATGTACTTGGAAGTTTATGAAGAGACTGTTATCAAAGAAAGAAATAATATCTCTGTGAATTAATTAACTATTTTACACCACCAAAAATATAATGCAATGATTTATATACATACGTTACCACATCTGTTCAAGCCATAAATGTACATCTGTTAACAGTTCATGTAGGGAAGTTAACCACACCAACATACAGCTTTCACATATTTATAAAACAAGTAAATTAAGCACTACCAGTAATACCAATGCAACACAGACACACATGAGTGTATATAGTCATGGACTTGCCTATCATACAAAGCTCATCACAAAAAACATGAATTTTGAGGCTTTTATGTTCATCTAGGTTGAAAAATAGTACTCTAATAACTCTGATGTTCAAGCATAATAGCCTTCAGTTAGTGTAAGTTACAGACCATCTCCTCATCATACACTTACATCTTTCTAAATGTCTCTTCTATATTCTTTAACTTACACTCTACAGCTTCTGTACTACATCCCCCTCTATCTAGGGCTCTAGCCAGCTCGAATTTTTTTTCATCAGCTCTGGCTCATGATTGGACCTGGGTGGAGAGTGCTCTACACTAGTGCTGTGTACCTAAACCCATGTTCAGGTCCAGGTCCGGATTCAAGTCCAGAGGTTTAGGTTCTAAGTCTGGACCTAAACCCAGGGCATATACAAAATATGGGACTTCTCAGTGAACATTTCCCAATGGAGAATGGGGCATTTTTACCACAAAATTTTGTAGCGAGCACTGAGCTACCAGGGTTTAGAAGCAAGATATGTTGTTTGCGGGGCATGTCTGCACAAAACTGTAGCCACATAATTTATGGAGGCCGACACTTGACAATGCCCAATGGCAATGTTTTCTTCATTTTGCAGCGCAAATTTTTTACTTTTGAAGACCTCAGGTGGACAAAAAGGGGAATGTGAATTTTTTTTTTTGTAAGTCCGGAACTGGTTCCAGACATTCAGGTTTTTTGGGACTTGAACCTAATACATTCAACGAGTTCCAGCAAACCAGTACACATCACGACTCTACACTACACTACAGTCCTGTTGTCCTGCCAGTTTCCCTACAGGACAGCCTCCTTGCACCTGTATATCCACTCCTGTCTGTCATTGCTGGGCAGGATGTGATGTCCAATCTGGAAGGAAAAATTTCCACGTCAGTCACAACTTCAGAATGCAAAGCAGTCCAAATTGTGCAGTCATTTTTACCATTCTACATGTACAGCCATCAGTAACCTCCATTAACATTTATCTTTCTGATGTGTTACATGATGTGTTACTGTGTTACTATACATGGTGTACAATGATGTACCGACTTCTAAGTACCTAATATCAGCCAAGAAAAGAACAAGAAATACCCATGCCTTCAAGTACCAAAGTTATCAATCAAGGATTGAGGTGTTCAAGAATTAATTCTTTCCTAGAACTAGAGTGGAACTCACTGTCACCAAGTACAGTAGGGTATTGTCATTAGATAGCTTTAAACAATGTTTAGAGTTAGATGTTCAAGGGTTAGGTGTAACAAGTCGTTCGGTGTAATATAGCCAGCTGCCACCGCGTCGTGTGCCTGCAAAGCTGGTGTGTTACAGCGAAGGGCGGTTATGCCAGCTATACAGATATGTTTGTTGTACTGATACAGATACATGTATCCACCACTTTGAAAACAGTGTGTTTGAGAGATCTCTAGAGCAGCAGCCCTCAGGTATGCACAGTTTAGATACTAGTATGCAGCAGTGCATTAGATTGGGGGATGTTGTATGCATATGCTTAATGCATTTTTCCAGGGTGACAGATATATGTGTCAGCATGGCAGAATTACATCTACATGTATGTTCAACTTTTAACCCTTGTTCTGCTATATCGTACATATGTATACAGGGTGCTATATAGATGGTACTGTATGTGTGACCCATATAGTGTATGTATGGGCCCAGCAGGACAAGGGTTAATTACTAGACTTGAACTCCAATGCAACATTCAAATGTACATGTATGAAGGATGTTCACACTACAAAATGCAACATTTCAAGAGGAAAGAAGGAGAACATGTAAGTCTCCACCCACTGTGGTTTTTTTAGGTGGAACCTCTGCAGTGTAGTCCAGGTCGTCTCTGTGGCTGCTGCAGTTTTTACTCCTGCTGCAGTCCAGCTGCACCGCAGCCTTCCTGCCAGCCTGCAGGCAAGAAGAAATTGAATTGACACAATAAAGGGTTGATGTTCTCTAGTAAATGTTGCTTTTTCTCTCATACTTTCCAAAAGTGCAGGTTTTTCTCACCATACATACATCAAGGTACAACTTCTTGTGTAACTCATGGCCTCAGAGTCTGCACAGGGTACTGTGTTTTCTATTGATGTTCCAGGTTTGGTTTGGTTTGGTTTGGTTTGGGTTATTCCAATCTCCATTTAGTGAATACAATCACTATAGTCTTCCTGGGGTCCATTAAGATACAATGTAATACAAAATAGTAGTAAACTACATTAGCAGCTGTAATGATCATGACGTATTTGTTGTACATTCAGACTGTACTTGATGCAGCTGTTACGATAAATTACTTCTGTAGATAGTCTTCACTAAAGCTCCCCTCCAAGTGTATAAGTCCCTTACATGTATCTTCCTGGATAATTAGACAGATTGTTGAGCAGTACCTTGTTCTCTACAGCTGTACTGATGCGGGAGTCGGTGCTGTAAGTGTACAGGACCACGTCCTTCCCTCCCTTCAGCTCACGAGACTCTCCTTTACTACTGATGAACCTGCAGACAGTACAATTATAGTACACTCATCAACTTCCTCTTATGTTCCAATGGGGTTGTGTGGCATAAATGGTAGCGTGTTCGGCTCAGGACCAAGAAGCCGTGGGTTCAAATCCTACCATGTCACCGATACAGTGCCGGTAAACGGCCTTTTCAGGCGTAACACACCAGTTTTGTACAATATAAGTACAAGCTGAGTAAGACCGGACTGTAAGGTTTGAACAACTCACACCGGGAAGGACACCTACTCTTTTGGTAAGTGCAGTGGGTTCTTTAACGTGTGTGGGGTGTGGCTCTCCCCAAACACAGGACCTCCATTTAACGTCCTATCCAAGGGATGTCCCTAGCCGAAGCTAGGTACTCATTTCCACCTGAGTGAAGTGAGGAAAGTCGTGTAAAGGGCACAAGATTGGTGACATGGGCAGGATTTGAACGTGCTACTGACTGCGCCACACGACCCCACTGTTTATGTCACAGTACTAAAACAGCATGCTGCCTTACAGTGTAGGTCTCTTATAGCAGTGATGGAAAAGTTTCATACTTGCACATGGCATCCTCAACATCTTCATTGTCCTCCAGCAAACCCTCCAGGACCATCTTTGGTTTACACTCTTCTGCATAGATGTCAATCACAAAGGGACAGGCCTGTATTGCAAAACATAACATAATGTCAACCACAGCTATGATTTACATATAATCAAAATAAACACTAATTTGTTCAAAGGAAAAATCCAAGGAAAAATCTACAACATATTTGTTAGTTTACCTCATCTTGTCTGAGGGCTTTGTTGTATCCCATGCTGCTCAGCGTTACCCATAATTCCTCTGTGTCCCCCTCGCTGTCCTGAGCCTCCATCAGGTTCAGGTCTGTGAAGCCCTTTCTGGTCAGCTCCCCTTTCTTCAGCTCGAAATTCTCTGTCAAAAAAGCAGATCCACACAACATTTTTAAATATGCAAGAGGAACTATATTTTTGGCAACGCCTCGGGGGGGGGGGAGCCTAATGGTACAGTATTGTGTGCAGTTTGCAAGAATTCTAGGAATCTAACAGGAATTTGATCCACAGGCATTGAATGTCCAGCTTTTTTCTAGTCTGCAAATTTTTCCACTGTGAGAGAGAAAACAAATCACTCAGCTGGCTGTTCAAACAAACAAACAAACAAACAAACGTTACCTTCCACGACCTCCCATGCCTCGTCGTCCACCTCCTCCCCGCTGGTGCGTACCTGGAACAGGTTAAACTCCTCACGACTCAGCAGGCCATTCCCATCAAGGTCCAGGATCTCAAAAATGTCTGTCAGAGTGTCCCTAATGCACGTCAAGAAGAAACACAATCATGAGCTCTAGAAGATTATACAATCATGTGTTAGTAAGTCTACTAAGTACAGTGTACACTTACAAGAAAAAACACAATGAGCCCTAGTGGATCATCTAAGTCTACTACTACAGTGCACACTCATCAGCATCAGTCAGTCGACAGTGTACACTAAGGAACCTGGTCCTCTCCAGACCTAGTCCAGGCAAATATCCGCATGTTCAATGCTATTCCACATAACTTTGTATGCAGGTCTTCAAGGTAGTGCTTATACTGCTACTAGAATACAGAAATAAAGAAATGGTATGTGTTGAACAAAAAATCTGTATTTTGAAAATTCTTTACTGTATGATGGTACATACAAAATTTAATGTAGAGTTTTTAAACTCTACATTAAAGAATTTAAAAAGTCTAGTTTTCCACCTCCCTGACTAACTAATTAAGTAAAGAGGATATTTGAAAGTGGCTATTCTAATAGCCTTGAATCACCTGAAAGGTCTGGACAGCTCGATCTCCCCAGACTTGGTGACGACCAGCGGGACTTCCTGTTTGGGCTGAGACTTTCTCTTCCGTAACCTGCAGCCGCTGGTGAAGGGCAGCAGTCGGTACGATCCTGACCGCAGGTCACACCGCAGACAGTACTTCTGCAATAGTCAAAGATACTTTGTGAACATTCTGTATACATGTTATAACCTCTGCCATTCATAGTCAGTTTCTTTTAACCATACAAATTGTGTGCTGTATGCATGAAATAGTTCTCCACTTCCAATTGGCAAGCTACTGGTAAGAGAGGCACATTATGCAGTTGGTCCAATGTTTTAGATTACATGTACTATGTTCACCTAGCTATGTTCACCTAATACCAGTTTACCAGTTTTTAAAGTCAGTTTATCAGTAATGCCATACAAAAAGAGCATGCTGAAACTGACACAATTTTGCTATACATGTAATTAACCACTTATTAATATTCCCACAAACCTCTCCATCCCTGATGTCTGTAAACTGGATGAAGCTGTCCCTGTCCCCATCTCTCAGGACCACCAGTGTTGTGTCTACTGGGTTCTCCACTGGCTCATCTACATGTATAACAGGGATATGTGGGGTTAACAGGGTTAGTACAATAGTGATGATTGCAGTATACTAGTGGGATCAACACACAAGCCGGTGATAGAAACATTAATTTTCTTCTTACCTTCAAAACAGCACTGTTGGTTTGTAGATTACCTTTCACAAAAAAGGCACATCTGCAAAGTCACATTATTTCTTAGCAGTTTGCGATCATCACTTTTGTTTTGACCCGGTAACAATAGCATGAAAACCTAACACATGTATATACTGCACTTCTTAAGTACTGTAAAGTCTAAATGCTTGATCTACTGGTTGACCCTAACCTTTATCCTCCCTGTGCAGGTAGAGTGGCTGAACAGTGATCCACACGTTGGTGGCGTGCGGCAGGTCCAACTTGTACTCATGGCTGATGATGGATCCATCCTCCTCAAAATGGAAACAACCTTTTCTCTGGACATGGTTCCAGCTCTGAGACAAACAACATAATGAGTGAATGAAAACATTTATTGTATGAACATAACCACTGGTTTAGGTACAGGTCACAACAAAAGAAGTCTAAGTTTAGATACTTCTAGTATTCATTCTCAAGCTACAATGTAGCAATAGTACTACGTATAGTCTATTTTGTGACTTTGGCTTCTCCTTGCTTCTTTGTGATGGTGGAAATGCCACAGTTATCAACCTTTATGGTAAAAGCTCTCAAAATGCTACTAGATAGTATTGTAGACTTTTCAACTGGATAGAAATTTAATAGCCGACGTTCCAAATGTTATTCCAACACTCTTTCACTGATGAAGATTGTTGGAATAACACTTGAAACGTTTGGCTATTAAATTTCTATCCAGTTGAAAAGTCTAAAATACTATCTTATACTGATTCAAGTTTTCTACCCTGGATGACTAGTCTTCACAAACATGATCATAAGGCCACACCGACTTAATATTATGGATGACATCCGCGCGCGCATTGATTTTCGCCTGATCTCAAAAAAAAGATCATGTCTTCCGAGGCTCTGGCCTGGATTTAGGCCTGGGTAGTCCTGGGTAATCCACGGCGACAACGAAGCCGGTGGTAACTCTGGAGGACGGCACCCAGGCTACCGAACCTCCACGAGTCACTCAGTACATACGTACAGTGTCGATTCATAAATTCTGCAAAAATCCAGCATGTGCCGGCCTGTCGTATACGTTGCTGTATAATGTGCCAAATTCACAATACCGGCTTTGTATACCTGTGGTTTAGTAGAATTTTTATTTTGGGCCGAATTTTTCTTTTTTCCGCCCACGCGCACTAATTTGGGGGTCTTCAGAGGATGTCATCCATAAAATTAAGTTGGTGTGGCCTAACAATTATGTGTTGTACTTGTTTGGTCCTTGCCCTTACCTCCAGGTTCTTGGGTACTGGTACTTTAACCTTCCTCTTGGCTACAGGAGACTTGGAGATTTCTGTCACCTGACCTCTTGGTGAGGGATGTGGAGAGTCATGGTCTGGAAAAAGCAAACCAAACTGAACTGAAATTCTAAATAATTCACTTTCCATTACATTTGTGTCAAATGTGAAAAATTCTAAGAAACTGCCTTCAATAAAATTATGCTTAATGTTTGTCACATTTTCAGGCTTATTTGCATGGCAGACACCCTATTACTTAAAATGTCTGTCTGATGACAAAGGTTAATAATGCAATACTGTTAGTTAAATGTATGTTCTGAAAACAATTTGTACACAATCACGTACATGTACATCTACATGTGCCATCATCAACCCGGTTAGTAGAATTTCCAACAATCACAATCAGAACTCAGTTTGCAGCAGAACCCACCACCTTCAAAGGAAGTCTCAAAGCAACTACAACAAGAACAACATCAACAACCAGACTAAGACTTACAAGGAACAACACACAGCAAGTCTGGCTCCAAATAAAGGCACCCCACTATTCTATGGAATCAGCCACACAACACATTGGTACCAAGGCCTCAGAGGAACAATTTTTCTTACAAGCTTGTGAGCTCTGGTTAAGGTACAATGTGATGAATAGGGGATGTACTCTTAAAAAAAGAGACAACTGAAATTGTGAACTTCAAAATTAAACAGAATTTCCTGAATGTTATCACAAAAGCCAATAAATTACTATTTGGACCAAAGATGTACATGTGACTCCTGAATCAAGGACAAAGCTTGGATTGGATAACCTCAAACATGTACGGAATACAAGCAGTTTAAAACAGGCATACATGTAAATACTTTGCCACCAGCAGTTACTCAGAGGAAAAAGCTAGCATGCTGCTATTATATATAATTTTTTGGTGAATAGCTGCTGAGCATTGAGACACAGCCCACAAAGAATGAGATGCGTATAAGAAGAAATTCTGCCTCTGGACCCAGGGTACTCCCTCCACCAGACTGTGACACACACAAGTCCCCACACCATGTGACCCACCAGCTGAGTCTTCATGTGATGTCTTGTCCATCAAACAGAAGTGTTGCACACAGGCCAACCTTACCACAAGCCTTCTGGCAAAGGATGTGGGTCTTCTAAGTGTGTCTGATGTGCATTTATCTGCTCACTTGTCAGCAACCTCAAATTATATAACTTAACAGCTATACCTTTTATAAAAATTGTCCAAGTTTCTGGATGTCAAGAATTTTACGAAGCCTAATTTGGACACAATAGATTCAATCAGTTCTAAGATTTTCAAATCTTCTACCCAACTGACAGTGTATTCTTTGACATCTTTTTAGATTTTGAGGAAAATATTCAATCCTTAGAGTTTTGTTCTCAATCGCTTTTAGCCCCCTAAAGTCAAGGCTATTAAAGGCTATCAAAGAGCTGAGGAGGAGGGCGGTTGGCAGATTGTGTGATTGGCCATGCTAGAAGCAAAAGCAGAAGAAGTGCAAGAGACTTCCTAACATACATGTATGGAACCCATCATTGGGTCTACAATCATGTCCAGGTACAATGTATTTTATTCAAAATCAAACAAAATTCCCATTAACATGCAAAATGTCACCTCATGTAAATGTATCCACAACCTTTACATAAAAAAAATCATCATCTTTTCCAAATTAATACCTGAGCATTGATACATTGTAATTATTTCATATGTTTTTTGTTAAAACAATAAGACAATGCAATATCACATGACAGCTTGCTATACTATACCATAACCAATAATACTCATTCCCAAAACAACCCAAGACAAGAGTGCAAAAATCACAAATTGTAAAGAAATTTCTGTAACTGTTTGAAGCCAGTAAAAGATAAACCAAGACAATAAAAAGATTATCAGTAACCTGTACACAATCCTGAAAACCCTGTCTTTTAGAACATTAAAATATTCTTCATTCCTACTGCACAAAAACTATAAAGTAACTGAAATCTCCACAACCAAAAAATAATCACTTTCAAGTTTTTAATCTTTTCCAACAGTCTTTGGGGATTGGCGAGGGGTCGATTTTCCAACTGTTTTTGGCGACTGACGAGGGGTGGATTTACCAACCGTTTTTGGTGACTGCCTAGGGGTGGACTTTCCTAGCGTTTTGGGGGATGCTCTTGGGGTTGATGTATTGACAGCATCATCTGTGCTGTCCTTACTGTCAGTAACTTCTGTATCAGAAGAGCTGTCCACACTTTTACCAACATTTTTTGGCGAAGCCCTCGGGGTGGATCTACTTACAACTTCATCACTACTCTCTTTACTGTCAGTAGCATCTGTATCTGAAAAGTCTGGTACATTTTTCGGTGAAGCTCGTGGGGTGGACTTATCCACAGCTTCCTCCTCACTCTCATTCCCATTACTAACATCCGTACCTTTTCCTACTGTTTTTGGCGATGCCCGAGGGGTGGATCTAGCAGAGGAGGGGCGCGAGGGTGGCTTGTCACGAGGCGACTCATCTCTGATCCTGAAAGATACAAGAGAATGTTGATCAAGGCATATGTCAGTCCAATGCAGTTACAGCTATGGAATTATAGAATTTCATGTGATACTGTCACATACAAGAAGCATTCTCCATGGCAGCGTCTGTCCTGCAGTAATACTACATTTTGTACTATTTGATACTCTGATTGGCTGACCGCTTGTTAATGGCCACGTCCCCAAGAGTATGAAATTGGCACAGTCTAGTATTATTGCAGGACAGACTCTGCCATTGCAGAATGACAACTACCCATACTACTAAAAACTTTGTGGTCAGTTTCTAGATAGTCTATGACTACATGTACTCATTAAGGTACAACTTATCTGAAAACCAACCTGACACCAAAGCTGGGAGGGTCCCATGTTCTATAGGAGAGGGAAGTTGCAAGCATTGAGAAAATGCACACAGTCAGTAGATACATTGTACATGTAGGTTAGTCAAACTTATTCATTACAATAAACAAATTTTGATAGTGAAGACAAATGCAAATTCGAGGCCAACATAAGACATATCTCCCTAAAAGATTTGACGTTCTAACATACGTTGTTAAACTGCCTGTCTCCCTAAATTCAACAAAAATCTTGTTAGCTAATACCTTGATGGTGGTCTTGATGCAGGTTTGGGTGACTGTCGGTCGTGATCACCAGGTGACCCGTCCCTGGACCGTGCCGATGACGGCCGTCTCTCCAGGCGCCGTTTTGCCTCCATTTTCTCCAGCTTCTCCATGGACTGCTTCTTACACTTCTCTACTGTAGACAGCATCATGCTGCAGAACTGGGTAGTAAAGTGGTGCAAATTTTTTTAACTTTAAGTTTGCAGAAGCAAAACATATTGTTGCCTCCGGGGGAGGAGACATCCTTCCGCGGAAGGGCTTTGTGAGAGTTTTAGAATTTCACGTTCGCAGCGATTCCTCGCGTTTGACTGGACGGATTCTTTTGAGACTCGGTATATGTTTTGCTATTGGTCTGCAGATGATGCACGTTCTTTTGTTTTTATTGTATATGTGTTTTCGGGCGTGAAAATGGAGCCTTTTGGTGGCCCCAGAACACCCCTTGAGTGAGAAAGTGGGTCGCGACCGTTGATCTTTTGCGTGTGTCAGATATAGTTGGTCTCGTCCACAGTCGCACAGAGGGGTGACGGGTCTCAATAAATTCTTAAGTCTTGCGGCGCGCAACAATTGTTGTTGTGCACATGCATCTTCTGTATGCGAGGCGCAACAAATGTTGTTTGGAGGGTATTTTTAGTACGCGTTCACAGGACGCGTGATCGGCAGCAAATTCCGGGTTGGTCAATGGGTCAGGGGTCAACGTACTCTTGCGCAATCTTTCTTTTGGCTGTTTTCGGCGTATATTACGACTACTAACTTACAAATCAACTATAACAGTTACATAACAAACAACATATAGAAATATACAATAAAAAGCCCGGAGGTATAAAATCTCAGATTTTACTTGTTTTTGCTCTGTTTCTTCCTCTTCGTCTTCTCCAAACAAACAAGGTCACTGACCTGAACCAGATGTCTGTCACCATGGTAACTAGTGTTGGATTTAATTTTTTTACATCATGTTGCAATTTTATAGCAGGAGGGATTTAGACTCCTGTCACAATATATGATAATATTATAATGATGTGTTTGAGTAAGAATTACTTATTATAATAAGAGGTAAACTTTATCGATTTGCTTTACAAATGTTATAGTTTGTCTTAAGTTTGAAAAAAATCTTCATGAGCAAAAATGTAGTTTATTCATAGAAAGGCAATTGTTAGAACTGCCACAAAATAAATGTAAAAAGACAATGATACAGCAAAATTGATCTCCTAGTTTGTTAATAGGGCTGTAGATGGATTTCTGACATAAAATTCAAGGTCAAAATGTTTCAAAATTAAAGATTGGAAGAAAGAACATTGCCTCTGTCAGTAACTCTAAGAATTGCTAACAACACCAATCAGTTGTAACAGTTCCTCCAGATTCAAAGTTTAACTGGCAGGCATATAACAAGTTATCCAAGTCACACTACATTATATATATATATTATATAAAAACATGAGATAGATACTATCACTTGTGCAATGTAATTAGCTGGGAAACCATGCCACACACTGGTAAAAAAAAACAGTATTTTGTACAAAACTATACCTCTCCATAGTCCAGCTTCCCATCCTTGTTACAGTCTGCATCATCTATCAGTCTCTTCACCTCGTCTCTCGTCATCTTCTCACCCCTCTAATAACATGGAACAGTCCAAGAAGTGTGTCACATACATTTGTTTATGCATGATTTATACAAAATCTATCATTGTCATAAATGTTAATTATGTACATTTTTTCTTGTAAACTTCAGAAAAAATATGAAGTGACAGGGCGAAAAAAAAAACAGGCCAAGGCACCCCATGATAGCCGAAAATGTTACTACAATATGAGCCATGACGTCAACATACCAGACTGGTTTATAATTCAAACTGTTACTGTAACAATAGATTTTGAACTTTTGATGAAACGAAGCTGCATTACCGGTATTAGAATAAAAACTTTTAAACTCCTGTGGGAAGAAAAGGGCTTTCTTCAACCGTGGGGCCAAAATACAATGCATGTCTTTCATGATCATTGAGCATTTTGGAGTTGATTTGGAACTTAAAATCTTCTCTTTTTTTTTTTTGCAAGTCAGAAAACAATGGACAGGCAAATCTGAGAAACAACAAATTAAATTGGTGTGGCCTTGTGTTTGAACCATGAAATTTACAAAACATTTATTATACCTTGACTTAATATCTCTCACAAAGGTTACATAGTGTTAGGTTGCATGGTACTGGTCTGACTTTATCAAAAATGGTTTGTTACAACCAACACAAGGGTCTCATACCTGAGTAAGAACCCTGTACAGCTCGTCATGTGTGATGTACCCATCCCCGTTGATGTCGATTGTTCGGAAGGCCTTGACCAGATCACCTTTTGTCGTCGCTTTCTCCTTCCGCATGATGTCACAGAACTCATCAAAATTGATGTACACTGAAATGTGGTCAGAGGAAATGTCTGTTTTGAATAATAAGTCAATAAAATCAATATATCCCATGGGTATGCAATTTTCACACAATTTTTAGCATGATCCTAGGGATGCCCCTAAGCTTGAATATATTATTCAGCTGTCATTCTATACTGTGAAAAATAGCCATTATTGTATAAGGTACCACACTTTGTTAGTGCAAGTCGTTTCTAAGTAAATAGATCAAGAGCTAAGTGCCACTTTTACAGAGTTACATTGTACATTGTATTTAACCTACATTGTACTATTGACAGGTTTAGGCCACAGCAAGTAATTTTTATGGATGGCAAGAAATTTTGTTGCCCTCTATCAGTGGGCAACATGCCAAAAATGGGCAAAAATGGCAAAAGTAGACAAGACAAGGCTCTGATTTATTGCTTTGTTTTTTAGTTTGATGCAGTTACTGTATTCATTCCTTTTATGTTCCCACTGAATCAAACCCATTTGTACAATGATTGAAAACTTTCATTTTGCAAGATTATTTCCCTGACTTAGCACAATATAGGTATCATTTCTTCTCATATCATAATTATCATTTGAAATGTAGGAATCTTGTTTTTTGGCCTGCTTTGTTTTTTTTTTTTTTTGCCCTATCGCATTACATTTGGAGTCTGCGGAGGATGTCCATCCATAAAATTTACTTGCTGTGGCCTTAGCATTTTTTTTTCTCACCTGTGTTTTTTGTCCAGTACTTGTCCAATATCTGGTTGGAGGGATTGCGGCCAGTATTCTGCAAGGCTGAGAAATAAATACAAAACATTAAAATCATGAAATTTTATACATGGGAGCATTTCCTTTGTTAGACCCATTTGCATCCTGAAAAAAATGTTCAAAGAAAGAAAAAACTTTGACCAAGAGATTACAATCTGAAATATAAAAACAAAATTAATACATGTTTAAGTCAAAGTATCTGGGAATGGATGGAAGACTTGAGTTAGTACTTAGTGTTATGTCACAAGCGATAATTTAAAAGCTTGCTATGTATATCATGTACATATACATAATTTTATATAAATGTACCATCACAGGAAAACTTCAAGAGAAACAACAATGTGGGACAGCTGTTACCAAGGCTATTTAATTTAGATCAATCATTTAAAAGCCTCACTATATAGGGTAGGCAAGAGTTTTCAAGTCTTTCTGTCCTTCATTTGACTGTTCTGTATTTGTCTTACTATAGTCTGTTTCTAGTGACTTTGCCATGATAGTCCAATGCCTTAGGTAATAAGCATCCAGTATTTGACTACAATTTTATTATTATTTAATATATTAAGCTTCTCTTTTGAGCAGTGATTACCCAGAGAACTTCGGTAGATATATGTAGTATGAATGCGCTAATAAGAAACTACTATGTTGTTTATCTTCAGGTGTTACTCAATCCTGGTGAACTTCACATCACTCAGAGACAGATCCAACTGTCACCTGATGAACAAAGTGAACTAGTTTCCATGTCAGTTGTTGAGGACAAACTCTCATGTTTAACTTTGTCACCGCGAAAAGAAGGCACGAGTTTTCCAAGCAAAAAATGGATGCAATGGAACAACGGCAAGCAAAGCGTATCAGCAAAATGCATTCTGCAAACTTCAGCCCAGTGTTGTGTGCATGGTTCCTGATGTTACTATCAAACACTGCAACGTCTCAAACTACTGACATTAATAATATTACTTTGGCATCTTTAGCACCAAACAGTACTGTGACGAATGAAACACTAATGAACACAACTGTAACTGTAACTCCAACACCAGTAAAGGGTGGTCCCACAATGAGAGCTGTGACACCTCCAACAACTAATGCTACTCTGACATCTCAAACATCTGCAACACCAAACACTCCGGCAGAAACACTCTGGAGGAGCGCGGATTCAAACTCTGCCTGCACTACCGCGACTTCCCAGTAGGGGCGTGCATAGCAACAACCATCATAGAGACAGTGGAGGCCAGCAGACGGACTGTCATCCTCCTCTTGCAGAATTTCGTGGACAGCGAGTGGTGCGCTCTGGAGTTCAAGGCCGCACATCGACAAGTGTTGGAGGACCGGCGGAACAGGATCGTGGTGATTGTCCTGGACGACCTTGATCTCCAGAACGTGGATAAAGACCTGAAGTTTTACCTGAAGACAAACACGTACCTGAAGTGGGGAGATCCCTGGTTCTGGAGCAAACTATGCTACGCCTTACCCAGGGTGGGGAGGGGGGCACCAGAATCTCATGACCTCATGTCTAAAGAGGTCACGACGTCAGATGTGAATATGGAGATGGCAGATTTTCGTCAGCTAGTTTCTGGTTATGATGTGAGTCAGGTTGTTGCAGAGGGAGAGAGTAAAAACATCAGTCGTATTTCATATTCTTCTGTTGTGAAAAGGTGATTTATTAATTAGTCTTGTCGATAGACTGATCGATGTAATTCAAGATAAATTTTAACAAACTTTTCTAGAGTAATATTGTTAGTATGAGAACTGTTGAACAAACATTTCTCGCACTGCAGTTTCAAATGTGGATATTTGCCATAAGGCACAATCTAAGCTTACAAAATGTAATTTAAAGCTACCAAATTTACATGTACATAGACAAAGACAATTTCCTGTAAGCTGTCCCATGATGAGACCTTTTCCTGTACTAATTATAAAAACTACATGTAGGAAAAAAATGCTGTGCTTCCAGTTACCTGACTAACCCTACCAAATACCTGCTGACCCTAGTCTTCTTGGCCAACCATTGTAAACATGGCGTCAGGCCAGAGGGACTGTATCTACAATGAAACATACAGGATTGGCACCACATAATGTAGATACAGTTCCCTGTAGCCATGCATGTGTGTAGATATGTAAAATACATACATTTGGGAATGCATCTATCAGGAGCGACACCTGTGCTGCAATGCATTATGTGAACCAATCAGAATTGCCCTGAGGAAGGTGACAAACTGTCACCGAATAAAAGACTTGCAATTGGTTGTGTAAAAAGAGTCTCTTTACTTAGTGTCTAATTTTTACCAACCTGAGGAAACTATGCGAGGTTGTTTGTTTTGTTTGCACTTTGGACATCCGGGGAACTGCCACTGGTCATGAGACAGGCACAGCCGCTACAAATTTAGAGAAGGGAAAATTTTCCAAACCTCTCTGGTAAGAGATTGCCAAATAACATTCTGCCAAGGTTAAGGGAAAATCTGAACTTCAAAAGGTAATTTTTTTATTTGTGTCTTACTACTACAAGTCATATACAAGCATGACGTTGTTACTCTGTACCTGGTAAACTTGGTATTTGTTACCTTAAGTAAACTTAATTCATAATCCTTGCAACAATGGAATAATTTTGTCTACCTTTTATCAAACTAAGTAGTACTTGGTTTGCTATCTTCTCGTACTAGTTCCTTTCCTTGGTTCCCACACATTGTACAATGTAGGTCTGGGAAGAATTGTAGGTAGAAAGAAATAGAGCCCTGCTGAAAGTAAGTCTTGAGTCTTACAAAAATCCCTACCATGCAGACATAGTATGTTTTATCTTACATTTTCCTCTGGCTTGCATTGACTTAGTTTTCTCAGTTAAAACATCACAGGTATTTTGGAATCATGTCAATATATCAGTGGAGCTTCATAAAGGCAGGTTGTGGAAAATTATGGGAAAAATAAGCGTCCAGTGGTCTACTTGAATTTTTCAAAAATCATTTCCTCAAACTGTGATGAGGAAACATGACACAGCATTTTTCAGACTGATTTAGGTTGTCCAACAAAATCAGCAAAACTAGAGAGATTGGCCATTTTGTTGTCCAGGTTGTTGCAAAATTTGATATATATAGAAACTGGCCAGTTTTGTGCAAAAATTAAAATACATGTACTTTAACAGTTACTGTCACAGTGGTGTTTGAGTGGTAAATTCTAATGGCTGTCTAGACTATCAGTCTTGATTTACCACACTCACCAACTTTAACAGAAAAAGTGATTGACAGAAACATTATTGCTTAACTTTGTAATGGAAACAATATGTATTGAGTGGCTACAGACCAACATAACATTTTAATTCTAGTCGAGACAACACACTTCTAGAAAAAAATGTTGGTACTGGGTGTTTGCCATCTGTGATTATAATCAGTGGGTGTTTGCCACCTGCCACTGTTACAGAGATCACACATTCATGTATTGTACATTACAAATATTTAACCTACTGGTATTGATAGATTAGTATTTTCCTTCTGTGTTTTTTGTTCAGTACTTGGCGATTGTGTGGTTGGGGGGATTGCGGCCAAAGCTGAGAAATAAATTCAAAACATGAAATGAGGAACTTTAAATTTATACATGGGAGCATTTACTTTAAATTGCTTGATCAATTTGCATCCTGAAAAAATGTTTAATTAATATAAAGGAAGAGAAAACTTTGACCAAGAGAGTACTATCTGAAATGTAAAATAAAATAATTTAAGTAAACAAAATGGCAATGGAAGACTTACTAAACAGTGTTGATATGTTACTTGTTACATGAGTTTCTATTAGTTTGTGATATTAAGTATCCAGTATTTAACTCTAATTTTATATTAAGCATCTCTTTCAGTAATCAGAGAGAAGTTTGAAATATGATTGTACATAAATGTACTTATGAGAAATTGTTGTTTTTTCTTCAGGTACAACCCAATCCTGTTGAACACATCACTCAGAAACAGGCCTGACTGTCACCTGAACAAAGCAAAGTTAATATCAAGGACAGAACCTAACATTTGTAAATAACAAAAGGCACCCTGGTTTCCAAGGAAAAAATAGCTGCTATTGACCAACGGTGGCAAAACTAATCAGTACAATGCCTTCTGCAAATTTCAGCCTGGTGTTGTGTGCATGGTTCCTCATGTTCCTATCAAACACGGCAACGTCTCAAACAACTAACACTACTCTACTAACATCTGTAAAACTGAACACAACTGTGGCAACAATAGACCTGTCCAACAGCAGCCTAACTTCCATTCCTCCTGACCTTTTCAAGACCCAAACCAATCTTCAGCAACTTGACTTGAGCAACAACCAGATTTCTTACCTAAATGGGAGCATTTTTGCATCCTTGGTCAATCTGGAGACTCTCATTCTCAGTAACAATGTTATAAAAACCATCACAGTCGAAGTTTTCAGGAACCTTACAAATCTTATGTTCCTGGACTTGTCTCAAAACTCTATCAGAGATCTGCCGGACAATCTGTTTGTGGACAACATAAACCTACAGGTCCTTAACTTGGATGGCAACAACATTTCTGAAGTTAGGAGAGATACTTTTGTAGGTCTGAGGTCCCTCAAGCAGTTGTTCCTCAATACTTCTGGTCTGTCCAGCATACACTCATCCAGCTTCACACCCCTGGTGGAACTTGAAGAGCTTTACCTGCAGGAGAATGACATTGCCTTTCAAGAAGACTACACAGGAGTCACAGGAAACATTTTCCGGAATCTGCGAAACCTCAGACTCCTGGATCTGTCTAAAAACTCCATCACATTCCTGCCAGACAACATGTTTGAGGACCTAATACAGCTAGAGGTCCTCCGCTTGGATGGTAACAAATTTTCTACAGTCAGGAGAGATACTTTTGTAGGTCTGACGTCCCTCAAGCAGTTGTTCCTCAATGCCTCAGGTCTGTCCAGCATAGACATATTGAGCTTCACACGCCTGTTGGAACTTGAAGAGCTTTACCTGCAGGAGAATGACATTTCCTTCCAAAAAGTCTTCAGAAGAATCACAGCAAATGTTTTCAGGAATCTGCAAAACCTCAGACTTCTGGATCTGTCTAAAAACTCCATCACATTCCTGCCAGAATACATATTCGTGGACCTGATAAAGCTAGAGGTCCTCCACTTGGATGGTAACAACATTTCTCCACTTAAGAGAGATAATTTTGCAGGTCTGAGGTCCCTCAAGCTGTTGTTCCTCAATACCTGTGGTCTGTCCAGCATAGACCTATATAGCTTCACACCCCTGCTGTTGGAACTTGAAGAGCTTTACCTGCAGGAGAATGACATTGACTTTCAAGGACTCTTCCAAGGAACTTCATACCCAGACATTTTCAACAATTTGCAAAACCTCAAACTTCTGGATCTATCTAAAAACTCCATCACATTCCTGCCAGAATACATTTTTTTTGGCCTGAGAAAGCTAGAGGTCCTCCGCTTGGATGGTAACAACTTCCCAACCATTACAGATTCTACTTTCTATGATCTGACGTCCCTTCAGAAACTGTACTTGAATGATACTGGTCTGGAAATCATCCATCCATATGGCTTTGACTTTGGCGGATATCCCAGATGGGAGCTGAAAGAGCTGTACTTACAGGGCAACAACATCACATATCTGCCCTGGGAGGGTTTGCAAGAACTGCATTTGACAGTGCTAGACTTGGGGAACAAAAATGAGTCAGAGTACTACAGCTGTAATAAACTGCCAAATTGCACATTCAACAACAATTACATCTATGAAAACACTGCCCCCCAAATTTTTTGTTGTAATTTCACAATGTCCTGCAGAATAGATCCTTCGATTGGTCTTTGCTTGAATTGGTGGGGACCAACATCACATCCTGATCCATCATATCTGACACATGTGTATATACATGTAAATCTCATGACATTTGCAGGATTGATAGTAGTGTTTATCATTGTACTGTATTGCAAACGGAAGTACCTACAAGTGTGGCTGTATATGAAGTGTGGTTGGCGTTTTGATCCAAAAGACGATGATGATGATGACAAAACGTACGATGCCTTCATCTCCTATAGCAGCAGGGATGAACTTATCGTGATACGGGAGCTCGCACCTGGACTGGAGGAGCGCGGATTCAAACTCTGCCTGCACTACCGCGACTTCCCAGTAGGGGCGTGCATAGCAACAACCATCATAGAGACAGTGGAGGCCAGCAGACGGACTGTCATCCTCCTCTCGCAGAATTTCGTGGACAGCGAGTGGTGCGCTCTGGAGTTCAAGGCCGCACATCGACAAGTGCTGGAGGACCGGCGGAACAGGATCGTGGTGATTGTCCTGGACGACCTTGATCTCCAGAACGTGGATAAAGACCTGAAGTTTTACCTGAAGACAAACACGTACCTGAAGTGGGAAGATCCCTGGTTCTGGAGCAAACTGTGCTACGCCTTACCCAGGGTGGGGAGGGGGGCACCAGAATCTCATGACCTCATGTCTGAAGAGGTCACAACTTCAGATGTGAATGTGGAGATGGCAGATTTTGGTCAACTTGTTTCTGGTTATGATGTGAGTCAGGTTATTACAGACGGAGAGAGTGAAAACATCAGTGATGTTTCATATTCTACTAATATGTAATCCAAGTGTTGTGTGATTTCTTAATTAGTTTTATCAATAGACTGATCAATGTATCAATATACATGTATACTCTAACAAACTTTTCCAAAGTAATATAGTAATTGCTACTAATATTAGTATGCGAACTCTTGAATGAACATTTCTCGCACTGCAGTTGTGACATAATAGGCATGACCCCAGAATAAGCTACCAAATTGTACATACAAGTAGACACTGAGACAATTTCCTGTAAGCTGTCCCATGATGAGACCTTTTCCTGTATTACTAGGAAGAAGGAAAAAAATGCTGTGCTTCAAGTTATCAGACTGACTATCAGACTGACTGGCTGGGAAAAAACATGCAACACCCAACTTCTTTTTATAACTGCTGGCAATTGAGGCACAAAAATTCTGAGTGACAAATAATTTATCATTATTATTTTTTAATTGTTGTACATGTAGCCTTGATAGTTGAACAGTGTAACCATTTACTAATAGGTACAATATAAGACAACTTTTGCAGTTCCTACATGTGACTTTTTTTCTAACCTGTTGTTCAAGAAAAAAACTGTAGAGTGTCAGTGTGTTAACAGTTATTCTGTCAACAACACTAAATGGCTGATTTCTTAGAAGTCTGAAGAACTGTTGGTTCAAAGTTGCTGAGATACATGTACTTGTTAGTCGAGTACAAAATTACTTTGTAGCCAGGCAGTTTAGGTCCCAAGAAGATTAGTCACTGTCAGTGGCAATTGTTTGCTTACAGTTGACAGTGGTACATGTAATATGAGTTGAACTCCTCCCAATTTCCAACATAAATTTACAGGTAATCAACCACCAAGGATGTAAGGAAATATCTCTAGCCCATGGGAGCTAGAAACCACTAATGTCATATTGAAAAAATTTGTTTCCTTACTGATCATAGAGCATGAACTCCAAGGAAACTGTCAGCCTGTCCACAAGTTATGGCTCAGTGGTTTAGCCCCTGGTCTACAACAGTACAATGCACGTGTGTCATGACTAGTAACTTTCCATGAGTCCATCATTTTTCAAGAAAAATCATTAGTTATGACTTTAACCGTTGACATCTTACAGGTGTAACATTTCATACCATGTAGTTGATGTCACGTATCCATGCTCCTGCACTTAAGAGCTGAGAGTATATTATATTATAAAACTGTAGGTCAGGCGCAATATAGTGTTATTCCTGTTTTTTTCACGGTACTATTTTCATGGTCATTTATGTACTGTAAACCTATCATTACTGTTTATCAAATCAAACTTTCGTCTTCTTTCCTGCACTTGTTGCCACCATGTTGATTAAGTTCCGTGAACACGTACATTTTTCTAACACTTAAAAATTTTGCTACCATTAACACAAAGTGAATTACAGTATGATTGTGTTTACTAGAAGTCTACATAATATTTCATGTATAACCTTAAGTTCACCTTAACAGGTGATACGACACTGGATGCGCCTGGGGGTTAGAATACCTGAGTCATGCCATACACGTCAAGGCGCCGAGTTATTTTTAGCAACTGACATCACAGGGTTTTTTGGTAGATGTCATTCTTGATAGTGCACCCGGACAGAGCATTTACACTTCCTTCAAGAAGGGCAACCAACACAAAAAAGAAGGTTGGTATTATATAAACTTGACTGTATATCAGTAGTTTTGTTCCTTATTGGTTGACACAGAATTAGGTGATGTATAGAAAGAAAGTATTACATAGAAAGAGTCCAAAAGTAGCTTTAATCTCACAAAATGTATAACTTTCATGCACTGCCAGATTAGCATGGTCTATCTTACATTTTCCTCTGGCTTGAATTGACTTTGTTTTCTAACTAATCTAAGTTTAACATCACACAGTCGTGTATTTTGGATTCATGTCAATACAATTGATCCATGCATATGGAGCTACATAAAGGCAAGTCGTGGAAAGGTTATAATATATATATGATGGAAAAAACAGCAGCTGCTCTACTTGCATTTTTTTTTAATTTCCTTGAACTTACTGTTGGTGGTGTAACAGTGGATCAAATTACTTGCAGGTGTGCATTCTACTGCCACCGATCCCATCCGATCCGATCCATAGCACGTATAAACAACCAAGCAGTTTGCTGTGCAACCAAACCAATTTAATCAATCGGATTCACACGTTTCATTTTATAAAATTTCCATCACATGCCGCAAAGTTCAAGAAATTAATGTAAAAACTGGTGCTTGTAATTAGAGCTCTGGTTTGATATAGAGTTTAAAAAATTCATTGTTTGAATTACAAACCGGCTGGACTTCATGGCTCATAGGATTCCAAGACCTGTTTTTTTGCCCTGCTGCAGACGCTTCATGTCGTTAGTAATCTTTTTAAAAAAATCTGAGAACCAAAAAGTTGAATTGCTGAGTCCTAACTGTGGAGTTTGAAAGTTACGGTTGTTGGCTGGACTAACAGTATTGGTTTATAACAGTTATCTTTTATACGTTTAATTTTCTTGCTGCTGTTTCTTGTCTTAGGGCCAGTTTACACGGGGCAACAAAATTATTTGTCCTACAACGATCGCTACATACGGTATATTCGGTGAGTATATTCCTTTTTTTTTCCTCAATTGTGTTTTTGTCAGTACATGCATGTACTGATACAGCTCTCTGGTTGGAAGGATTGCAGCCAGTGTTCTACAGGGCTGAGACATATTGAATTCAAAACATGAATTACAGCCCTTAGTTACTAGACCTACATGTTATATTAAGTCTGTAATACAATGTACATGTAAGTAATAAACATATTATTAATAATAAACATAGTATTTTTGACACCTGTAGCATGTCTTTAGAGTAGTGTTAAATGCACTGAAAATATGGTAGAAATATGTACACCTACATTGTATGCAGTGATGAGAGAGTATGTTGAACTTCTACTATTTGGTTTATCTTCAGGTATTACCCAATCCTGGTGAACTTCACATCACTCAGAAACAGGCCAAACTGTCACCTCGACAAAGTGATTAGTTTCCATGCCAGTTGTTAAGGACAGAGTCTCACATTAACATTGTCACTGCAAAAGGAAGGCACAAGTTTTCAGAGCAAAAATTGATTTGATTTGATTTATTGAAATTGCAACAGTGCAATACACGCGGAACAGGAGGCAGCTGTTGCTGGTGTTGTGTCCCGCACATACATGTAGAAACGAATACTGGACAGACAATACTCATTTTCACTTGAGTCTAGTGGGGACAGTCGTGTAAAGTGCCTTTCCCAAGGGCACAAGATCGGTGGCATGTCAGGACTCGAACCCGGGACCTCTTGATTCCGAGTCGCGCACACTGCCGTTGCGCCACACGACCCCATAAATTGGATGCAATTAACCAATGGTGCACCATGGCAAAGCTTATCAGCACAATGTACTCTGCAAACTTCAGCCCAGTGTTGTGTGCATGGTTCCTGATGTTACTATCAAACACTGCAACATCTCAAACAACTGACATTAATAATATCACTCTGGCATCTTTAGCACCAAACAGTACTGTGACAAATGAAACACTAATGAACACTACAGTGACTGTAACTCCAACACCAGTACCCACAATGACTGCTGGGACATCACAAATAACTAATGCTACATCAACACTAACACCAGTAATCACTTTGACATCTCAAACACTTAACTCCACTGTAACATCTGCAAACACTACACAAGTAACAACTCCAACTCCAACACTAACAACTCCAACACCAATAATCACTCTGACGTCTCAAACACTTAACTCCACTGTAACATCTGCAACACCAAACACTACAGCAGTATACATAACAACTACAACTATAACTAGAACTCCAACTACAACTTCACCTCTAACTCTAACTCCAACTCCAGATCCAACTACAACTACAACTCTAACTCCAACTACAACTCTAACTACAACTACAACTACAACACAAATACCGGTAACCACTGTCACATCTCAAACACTCAACACCACAGTGAATGTAACATCTACGACACCAAACACAACTGTGGCAACAATAGACCTGTCCAACAGCAGCCTAACTTCCATTCCTCCAGACCTTTTCAAGAACCAAAGCCATCTTCAGCAAGTTGACTTGAGCAACAACCAGATTTCTTACCTAAATGGGAGCATCTTTACAGCCTTAGTCAATCTGGAGACCCTCATTCTCAGTAACAATGCTATAAAAACCATCACAGTTAATGTTTTCAGGAACCTTACAAATCTTATGTTCCTGGACTTGTCCCAAAACTCTATCAGAGATCTCCCGGACAATCTGTTTGTGGACAACATAAACCTACAGGTCCTTAACTTGGATGGCAACAACATTTCTGAAGTTAGGAGAGATACTTTTGTAGGTCTGAGGTCCCTCAAGCTGTTGTTCCTCAATACCTCTGGTCTGTCCAGGATACACTCATCCAGCTTCACACCCCTGGTGGAACTTGAAGAGCTTTACCTGCAGGAGAATGACATTTCCTTCCAAATCCAAGCAGTCTTCAGAATTCGACGATTCGCAGCAAACATTTTCAGGAATCTTCAAAACCTCAGACATCTGGATCTGTCTAAAAACTCCATCACATTCCTGCCAGACAGACTGTTTGGTGACCTGAGAAAGCTAGAGGTCCTCCGCTTGGATGGTAACAACTTCCCAACCATTAGGGCAAACACATTCACTGGTCTGAGCTCCCTTCAGAAACTGTTCTTGAATGATACTGGTCTGTCAACCATCCATCCATCAAGCTTTCGTCCGACAAAGGAGCTTGAAGAGCTGTACTTACAGGACAATGACATGAAATATCTGCCCTTGGGTGCTTTGCAAGGGCTGAACTTGACAGTGCTAAACTTGGGGAACAATAATCTGACCCATAATGGGTCAGTGGAGCACAACTGTGATGAACTCCCAAATTGCACAATCAACAACCCAAACACCCCATTTTTATGTTGTAATGATACAATGACCTGCGGAGTAGATTCTTCGACTGGCCTTTGTATGGTCAAAGCTACAGTCACAACCCCATTGCCAACTCCTTCAAAAGTAGCTCCCAATGAGGGGAATATCGTTATAATAATCATGGCAATACTCCTGACATTGTTCATTTTCATTACAATACTGTATTGCAATCGTAAGTACCTACAAGTGTGGCTGTATATGAAGTGTGGTTGTCGTTTTGATCCAAAAAATGATGGCGACGACAAAACGTACGATGCCTTCATCTCCTATAGCAGCAGGGATGAACTTATCGTGATACGGGAGCTCGCACCTGGACTGGAGGAGCGCGGATTCAAACTCTGCCTGCACTACCGCGACTTCCCAGTAGGGGCGTGCATAGCAACAACCATCATTGAGACAGTGGAGGCCAGCAGACGGACTGTCATCCTCCTCTCGCAGAATTTCGTGGACAGCGAGTGGTGCGCTCTGGAGTTCAAGGCCGCACATCGACAAGTGCTGGAGGACCGACGGAACAGGATCGTGGTGATTGTCCTGGATGACCTTGATCTCCAGAACGTGGATAAAGACCTGAAGTTTTACCTGAAGACAAACACGTACCTGAAGTGGGGAGATCCCTGGTTCTGGAGCAAACTGTGCTACGCCTTACCCAGGGTGGGGAGGGGGGCACCAGAATCTGAAGAGGTCTGAGAACTTCAGATGTAGGGATGACCACTATTGGTCAACTCGTTCATGGTTATGATGTGTGTCAGGTTATAGCAAATGGAGAGAGTGAAAACATCAGTGGTGTTCCATATTCTTCTACATGTATATATTAAAATCAACTGAGTGACTACACTTTGTACAATCAGTTTTTCAACATTGTCATTATACATGTAAGTGTCCTCATGTAAGTTTTACTTTGTTAAACTGTAAAAATTGTATAAGTTGGATCACACTAATAAGAGATCACCAAAGTCTAGAAAAAAGGAAAAGAAAAGAAAGTTAGAAAATCCCTACCTACCGACCTATTTTTTTCAGGACTGAAAAAGAAAACACAACATTCTTTCCCTTTGCCTTAGTACTGACCAAACAGTCACCCATTTCTGGTAACTGCAGTTTCAATTGTGGGTACTAAGTATGGAGCCATGATCCGAGCTACATGTACATACATATAGTAAGCATGTTGTTCCATGTGCATACTATTAGGCACTGAGACAATTTCCTATAAAGTGCCCATAATGAGACCTTTTCCTGCATAAATATTAGAAAAGGGAAAAAAAATTTGCAGTTCCAGTTGTATACCCAACTGATCCTACCAAAAACCTGCTGACCCAGGTTAAAAAGCCTTTTTGGTCAACCATTGGCAAGGGACATATTATAATTCTGAGTTACAAATATGTTGTAGATTATCAATTTGTAACATGTTCTCCTCCTTCCTGTTGCAGAAAAAAAGGTGATATAAATTCAATATGTACATGTATACTAAATATTGTTCATGTAAGTTCTTTGTTCAGTTTATATTTTATCTTAACTGTGTTGAAGATGATGAAGAACATTTTGTTTTAGAATTCTCATATACATATATATATAGATGTGCAGAAATCCTTTATTAGTTCCTTACAATTAGAAGAGAAATATGCGCACTTGCTAAAAACAAAATTGTTCAAACATATTATGACATCCAAGAACTATGATATAAGATAATGAAAGACTATGTAAATTTGTTCAAACATGTTTCAAAAAGAGAGAAGAGCAAATTAACACTAAGTCTTGTTCCCGATACCCTTGTACCTCAGTTACATTATATTCTAACTTAGACAGTGTACTAGTATTTTGCCCATGTGGGGCATGAATATAATTATGCATATAAAGTTTATTGTCATTATTAGTAATTGTGCTTGTACAATGCCAGATTCTGTATGATTAAAATATGATGCTGAAAATGATAGTGTCTCAATACGTTTAATTGTTTAAGTGTACTTATTGGATTATTTAACTGAAATCTGAGAAAAAAATCTAAGAAAAAAAGAAAGAGAATCCCTACCTATTATTATGTAGTATCATTAATGTCACTATTAAAAGAAAGAAAGAAAGAAACCCTATCATTTTTTCAGGAACGTAATCTGAAACTTCTAAAGGCCTATAGTAAGTTTCCTCCCCAAAATACTTCTTTTGGCTTCATAAGTGAACAGAGAAACACAGGAAGTGACTGTGCATTTGTGCAGACATCAGCCCACATCTTGCAAGTGACTGTCTGACATCTGCGTCTGGAAACAGGTCAGCCAAGGACCTCCAGATCTGAGGCTAACAAGGGGGTTAACAAAGCTTTTTTATACATATATATTACTGTAATGAGCAACACTTGTATCATTTTATCTTTAAAAGTTTATGTTGATCATCTTCCTCCATTTCACTGCATTTTATCATGTAATAATAAAAACAGCAGTTAACTGCCAACTGGTCAGCACTACAAACATCACAAGCGATAACTTGGTAACCCCTTTGCTGACCTCCAAGGAACTTCCTGCACACTTGCAATACTGGGCTGAACAAGCGTGGCTGACACTATAAGTCACACTTCTGTAAAATACAGTATTTCAGAACCAACACAACTCTGGTCAGACAGAAGGACTGTGTAAAAAGGTAAGAAAAGTCTGTTGTTCCTATAGGTACATGCACATGAGAGTGACTCTGATGTAAGCTGTTGTTCAAGAAAAATGTTTCGCTTTAGAGTCTGTTTACTGTACAGTTACACACAATCTGATAACTATAAAATGGCTGATTTCTCTGTAGTATTATTTGGGATTGATCTGAAGATACAATGTAATAGCCAGAACTGTTGGTTTATTCTTCCAGGTTCCTGACAGAGATATTTGTTAGTCTACTCTTAGACTAATAATAATGATAGGCAGTTTAGATCCTGATGGAGATTTAAGTAGCAAATATGCAAAAAAATTGTTTGCTCACAGATGATGTAATATGATACTAGATGAATTCCTCCCCAATCTCCCATGTAAATTTATCATAAGGTAAACAACAAGGGTGTAAGGAAATACCTTAAGCCCCAAGGTGACTAGAAATCACTCTTTATTTCACTGTTGGCCTGTTCCCCAAGTTTAATATGGATCCTAATATGGCTGTGGTTACGTTATCCTCAGCTAGGCTGAAGGCACATGTGTCATTATGACTATACCCTGTCAACAAGTCCATCTATTTTACTTTACTTAAATCATAGAGAGAACATACTTTAGGGGTGTTGTCCTTGACATCTTACAGCTGTGATCTTTCAGACCTATCAGTACCCTTCAACTTTAGAGCTGATTTGGTGTATAGCACAGGTCCAATATATGCTTTCTAACAGATACATTGTATCTGCAGTTAAGTAAGCTTATAACAACAGTGATTGGAATCCTGGTTGGATTACCCTCTATGTTCCACAAACATTTTTATCTGTAGAGATAACAGAGATTAGGATCACAAAAGGACATTCAGAATCTGATCAGCTACTAGTAAATACTTTAGGCTTATATCTTTTAATGGACCTGTAAAATATATAACGCACTCATCAAAAAAGTCTAGGATAACAACATTTATAGCAAATTCGAAGTTTGAAATAGAGAATCTTTTCTGTTTCCAATCAACATAAGCCTGTAATCATTACCTACAACAGCCCAGGGGTTAAATTTTTCAAATTCACGTAGTTACAAAAAAAGTCCCTAGAAAGTACCATAATTGTACTATGTTTGATTTCCCTGCAATGATTCCAAACTACTAAATTTTGCAATGACAAACTAGTACAAGTACGTATGAATCTCTATGGTTAACTTATGGTTTGGCCTAAACAATGGCCTGACTTCCACTGTATACAGTCCCACTCTAGATAATGTCACCAATTATCCGGGCTACTGAGCCTGACCTTTCCGATGACTCTGTCAGTATCTAATGTTCTTCCTCCCATTCAACAGTTTCCCATCCCCAGAATGCAATGCAAAAATAGGGGGGTAACCCTCATTTGCATAGGACTGGAAGGCATCGGAATGATCCTGTTGATGTTAAACAGCATGCTCCTCACTGTGTTTTGAGGTGTTGGCAGGGGCATTTTATGCTCAACATTAATTAAATTACTATGGACCGTATCTGACAACTAATACTAATAGAGAATAAAGTTTTTAGTGTTCTTTTCAACATGGAACATGTGGTTTGTAACGTTACAGTATCAGTATAGCGTTACCACTATAAACCACAATATATTCAACAAAATTAATTTGTTTTCAGACTCAACCCATAGTAATTTGATTAATGTTGAGCATAAAATGCCCCAAAACCTCAAAACAGTGAAAAGCAAGCTGTTTAATGTCAACAGGATCATTCTGATGCCTTCCAGTCCTATGCAAATGAGGGTTACCCCCCTATTTTCGCATTGCATTCTGGGGATTGGAAACTGGTGAATGTTTTAACTTTTATCCCCTGTTTATGTTCAAGTGGGCCAGGTGCTTAAGTCAAAGAACATCATTTGATAAACAAATCCAGAAAACTATACTTCACCAACAGGTGAGATGACACCTGATACCTGGAGGCTAGAATACGTCATGTATGATTCACACCTGAGTAGGTGAGATAATTTGCCATAGGACAAAGACGCTTCTTCAGACCCGGAACAAAATTTTTGTAGTCATTATAAAGACAGCACAACAGGACACAACATGAACAGATACTTCCTTTAAGAAAGGCCACGAACACAAAAAACAAGGTTGGTAATAATGTATGTCGTATTGACTTTGTCAAAGTGTCAGGTACAAAATTGTATTGTATGACTTGTTCATAACAATGTCTAATTGAATGTAGAATACATGTAGGTCAAGCTGTAACAGGCTTAATGTATTACAAACATTTGCTGGTTAATACTGTCCATTATAATTGTAAAACCCATCTTGACCATTTCTAAATTAAATCACAGCATAATTATGTGGTATTTACATGGCCAGTTAAAGCAAAAATGGGAAACTTGGCAAATATAATGTAAATATTATAGACAGAAATGATGACTCAGAATGGCACATATTACCTCAATCATACATGAGTGAGTGGGTGGGTGGTAAGACAACACTACTAGTATTGTACCAAGTGCTGTCATGAATATCCTTCAATCTAACTAGAAACAACCTGTCCAAATACTTAATCATGCTAGGGAAATTTTGTAATCATTGAAGACTGTGCAACCAACTTTGTATTACACATATTATTTTAATTGTATGACTGGCATAATTGGCAACCTACAAGCAGTCGAGTGGCATGCTATATGTTCTATGTGAATTTTGGATATGAAGAAATTAGTTTCCATCCTGACACTCAATATCAGCACTCAACTCCAAAATAATAAAACTGTCTGTTCCATCTCTAGGTGTGGCCCACCCTAGCAACGAACTGAGAAGCATCTACAGTAGGACAGACAAGCCTCCTAGCAATCACCATGGTTACCATCACCAAGGATACAGACATAGGGACTGTTGCAGAAGTTCACACCACTATCTAAGTGAAATGAATTTGAATGTAGTCAAGAGCCATAAAGCAGGCAATCCCTTTTCCAGCTCAAGATGATGAAATTGAAGATTTCATTCTAAACGAATTTCCCAGCTGAGGCATAAACTGTCACTGAAGAACATTTTGAAGACTGTTACGACAATGGAGACAAAATATCTTAGTCTGACGCTGTTGCTACTTTTGGGCTGTGGCTGTAACACTGGTGCTTTAGCTGAAACACCGTGCAGCTGTGAGCTGAGACATGGGGAGGAAGGAGGAGCAAACTCCTCAGCATTCTGCCACTGTCCCACCATCAGTAGTCTGTCATCTCAGGAAATCCCAAACTATAACAACATCACCAGCATGGTGGTTTCATGTCAGGCTGCAGAGAGCCCTGCTGAACTATCAATGTCTGACCTACACTCTATCCAGAGTCTTTCTCTCTACAACTGTTTCTTTGTGGTCCTGAACTCAACATTCAGCAGTCTACCAAGTCTGCGCAAGCTCGTGCTAGATGGATGTGACCTTGATCTTGACCCCTGTAACTACTTCTGGGTGAGGAGCGACAGTTTCTTGGAACTCCCGAACTTGGAAGACCTCCAGCTCATGGTTGTGGCCGATGTACCAAAACTCCATGGTCTTCCAAGTCTGTTATCCCTCACACTGGCAAACATTTACCAGGGCATTTTGATAAAAAATTATACACTAGTCATACAGCACCCAAACCTGTTACACTTTACCCTTGTTGGCTGCGTTTCGGACACATATAAAGTAGAAATAGTGTTGCTAGACATGCCCCTGTTAGAGAGAGTGAACATCACGTACAACCCTCAGTCTCTCCATTGGTCTGTTCTCCCAGAAAACCTGTTCCAGCACACACCAGGGATCAGAGAACTATCTCTTACACATGACAGTATCCGAGTCTTAAGTCACTATGTTCTGCATCCAGCTACAAACTTGACAAAGATTGACCTCTCTAATAACAAAATCAGCTTCGTACCTCCTCGTTTTTTTGAGGGGCAAGACAATCTTGTTAAGGTTGACCTGAGTGACAACAAGATTTGGTACATCACCCGAAACACGTTTTCTTACTTAGTTGCCATGGAGATTTTAGACCTTAGCAATAATGTTCTAACAAGCTTGGAAACAGGAACTCTTGGTGGTCTCTTCAATCTCAGGATCATTGACATGTCAAAAAACTCCCTTGGGAACCTGCCAGCCAATATCTTTACCGACTGCACGAATCTCACCGAGCTCCAGCTTAGCAAGAACAACATTTCTTCCCTGGACAACACCATCTTCCATCCTCTCACCAAGCTCGAGGGCCTCTACCTGAACTACAATGAACTGCAGGGCATCAGTGGGCAGCTGTTTGAGAACCAGGCAAGCCTGCAGGTGCTGCAAGTAGGGGTGAACCGGCTACAGACGGTGGACTTTGCCTGGTTTTCCCACATGTCAGCATTATCCCAGCTGCTTTTTCCTGTTAACAACATCCAGGCAGTCTCGTCTTGGTGGGTACTTGAGTTGTCCTTCCCTGGAACCTTACAAGTCGACTTGGTCGCGAACAACATCAACAGTTTACCTTACAGTGAAATCACGCAGTTGGCCTCTTCTTCAGATCAGGTTAAACCCTTACCGCAGGTCTTGCTTAGCCTCAATCCTTACAACTGTGACTGCGAGTTTCTTCCAATCAACAAAATTCTAGCATTGCCTCGGGCAATAGACGTATTCCCTGACCTGGCCAATGTGTCTTGCATGAACCCACCTGAGCTGAGAAATCTTCAAGTCTCACACCTGCCTCCCAGCTCCTTCAGGTGTTCCTTTGAGGATCAGTGCCCTGCGTCTTGCTCCTGCTACAGTCAGGGGCTAAAATATACCGGTGACGCTCTACAGAGAATGGTCAACTGTTCAGCCACAGGACTAACACAAATACCTTCAACGTTTCCAGAAAAGCTTACATCAGTAGACCTGGGGGGAAATAGCTTCCCAACACTGACTGTTCAGAGCTTTTCAAATTTTACCGACACTCAGACCTTGATCTTATCAGGAAGTGAGATCTCAGCGTGTGAGCCTGGAACGTTCAAGAACCTGAATTCGGTACGAATTCTTTACCTGGATGGAAACAACATTTCCACCATTGAAGAAGACACTTTCCAAGGTTTGGACTCACTTCAGGTTTTGTTCCTTAATAACTCTGGTGTCTTAGACATCCATCCATTGAGCTTTTCACACCTGAAGAATTTAAAAGAACTTCACCTGCAAGACAACAACTTAAAACACCTGTCAAAGGAAACTTTCAAGGCAGCATCAAGACTACATGTTTTGGATATAGGTTGGAATCCTTTGGAGTGTAACTGTGATTTGATAGCATTGAAGGAGTGGGCAGAGACAAACATTCACTCTGTCTCCTTTGACTTTAATGTCACTTGCAAAAACCAAGGCAACAAAGTGCTCTCGTCTGTAGTTCATGTTATAAAGACAGAGCTCTCATGTGCACCTGGTAACATTCATGTGTATGTTGTCATTGCACTGGGAATTGCTGTAGTAATGCTGCTTATAGTACTGTTGGTGTATCGGTTTCGAGGATACCTACAAGTGTGGCTGTACATGAAGTGTGGTTGGCGTTTCGATCCAAAAGACGATGGCGATGACAAAACGTACGATGCCTTCATCTCCTATAGCAGCAGGGATGAACTTATCGTGATACGGGAGCTCGCACCTGGACTGGAGGAGCGCGGATTCAAACTCTGCCTGCACTACCGCGACTTCCCAGTAGGGGCGTGCATAGCAACAACCATCATAGAGACAGTGGAGGCCAGCAGACGGACTGTCATCCTCCTCTCGCAGAATTTCGTGGACAGCGAGTGGTGCGCTCTGGAGTTCAAGGCCGCACATCGACAAGTGCTGGAGGACCGTCGGAACAGGATCGTGGTGATTGTCCTGGATGACCTTGATCTCCAGAACGTGGATAAAGACCTGAAGTTTTACCTGAAGAC
>NW_017804464.1:4476938-4483712 GCF_001625305.1 Branchiostoma belcheri
CAAACACATACCTGAAGTGGGGAGATCCCTGGTTCTGGAGCAAACTGTGCTACGCCTTACCCAGGGTGGGGAGGGGGGCAGATAAAGAGTCATCTGAGCTGATTGACATGAAAGATATCGCACGACTCACAAGCCATGACTCGGGCATAGCAATGACAGAGGTTTATGAATGTGAGACTGTTAAAACATGAAATGTTATGATTGCATGGGGAACCGTTGTAATGATTATGCACCTACAATTGTGTAACTGAAATATCTTACATTATGTATGTACTACATAAAGGACCTGGAGTAAAATGGTGAATGTTTATATACCTTTTGATCAAACTAGATAATGACATTTTTGTTTTTATTAATATTTTTTTTGTCTTTTCTATATTTTCTATACTTTACAATTTCAAATAAAGTAAAGTTTGACAGGGTCAGAGATCTACCATAGTTTCATATTTAATTGCATATTGTTACATTGAGAAAAATGTAAAAAAAATTTATATCATTGATTTAGACAACATTTCAGTTTTTTCCATGTCAGTTGTACATGTAAGTTGTATAAAACACTATGTATGTTAAATCACTACTACTATACATGTACAAAATGTACATTTGTGTTATTGTTAGTTCCTGTACCTTTCAATGCCTCAGGTCATTGCGGTAAATTCGGGACATAACCTTTACATGTACTCTGAGTGAATCGTACAGTAACAAAATTATAAGATGTTATCAAACTGAAGAGTCCTACTTATGCTAGCCCTATATCAGTATATGCAATTACAATCTATATCATAAATATGATTGGTTACTCGCTGAAATAGAATCTTTTCTTGATCATACATGTACAGGAGAAACTTTGATTGCAGAGCTATATATAAATGTAACTGCAATTATGTTGTGACCAGTACAGTCCCATACCACTTGAGTAGGCTTACATGCACTTTCTAATCACTAATCAGTACATTCCAAATTAATTGCAACATCGCATGATAATGATAAAAGCATATGATGGCCCAGCTTCAGTTGATTCTCAAGCAATCAGTGTGGCGTCATGATAAGTAATCATCATATTAAGTGTGGCAGTTATGGGGTTTTCATTAGGAAGGCAAGTCTCATAGATCTCTAACAGTCTTTCTCATTAGTCATATGGGCTTTTACAGCTGCTTGAAATAAGTGCTACATGTAGCACCAACGTAATGATCCAGGATCAGTCATATTTCCACATTTATAGGTGCAAATTAAAGCTCTCTTAATACCTGCTACTACAGACTTCAAACCATTCCAATAACAACAAGATGCACTTCCCAACAAGCATAATGTCCTGCAAATATATTTCATTATCATGATTATATTTATGATGCAAAGCAAGGTGTATGAAAAGGACTCTTATGAACTTGAAACGGAAATCAGACTTATCCAAGTTTCTACTGTTAAACTTCATTACCAAGACATTTACCACTATGGCAATAGTGTAATATTAATATTAATTCAAATTGTTTTGTAATAACAGTTTGGGATTAATTCTATTGATGGAGTTGAAAATCACAAAATACTTGTGATATTGACCAAATAAACTATGGTGCCACTCACTAGAAAAAATGCGTTATACGAGAAACACCCCCAAATTGTACATATGCACTGGCGCAGCTACATAGATGATACTGTATGTACAACCCATATATATGATTATTAAAAAAATATGGGCACAGATCTATCTGCAGGACAAGGGTTTAAGAATCTGTATAGTTAATAAGTGAGGCCTCAGAAGACCTGTGCCTACCTTGTTGTAACTGGTCACGAGACTTGATGTGGTCCTTGGTGTTCCCTACTATGGCAACAAACCCCGCCCGGCACTCGGTATGGAAACTCTCCGACGACTCACGCTCTGAGGGTCCATCCTTCCGATCAGACCTTTTGGTACATAATACACAGTTTTAGTGGTAGAAATCCTTTTTTTCAGTGTTCGGCAGTATTTCAGAATGGCAAAATTTTGTTCTGCAGTTCGAAAAAGAAAAATGAAGCAACCTGTTCAAAGGGGTTCAATGGTCCTTAAGAGCTTCTGTGTTTACTACTGACTCTGTAATATGTACAGTCAAGTAATTTTGCATGTATTTTTCAAATGCATGTAAAGTATTTGCCAACATGATTTTGTACATACAAATCCGGACATATACTTGCAGTAAAATTATTTCTGCATTGCAGAACAAAATTTTGACATTCTGCAATATTGCAGCACACTTGAAAAAAGTATGTGTATTTTGTACATGAAAATCCGGACATGTATTTGCAGTAAGTACTTCTGAATTGCAGAACAAAATTTTGACATTCTGCAATATTGCAGCACACTGGAAAAAAGTATGTGTATTTTGTACATGCAAATCTGGACATATATTTGCAGTAAGTACTTCTGAATTGCAGAACAAAATTTTGACATTCTGAAATATTGCAGCACACTGGAACAAGGATTTCTACCACTGAATGCAATAAATGGAATTTTGAAAATTTGCCTCTACACTTGTAGGTTTAAGTCACCTTGTAAAAGAACTTACCGTGGGCTCCGTGGGCTCTTTGCTCGCCGGTCTGACCGCTCTGATATGTCCGACTTCTGACTGGACACTGAGTTACTTCTGCGACTTCTCTGGGACATGGCTGAAAGTCAACAGGGTAGTCAGTGGGGCAGTAGGTTGACATGAATACATGTTCTGTTGCTGGGACTTTCAATGGTATATTGTATGGAGTTGAATGAAAGTTCAACTTTTGTTAAGGACAAGTGATGAGGGAGTAATAATTTTGCATCTAAATACAATAGTGCCACAAGGTAAACTAGGGCTCAGTATCAATCTAAGGCTAGGAGCTGTCACAGCCTTAATCCCTATTTTTTGTACTGTAAAGATTGTGCTTGGTGCATCATGTAAAAGAACCTATAAAATACTAGTAGTAGGGCTCAAGGGGCTGTCACTAGGTGTGTTTGGCCAAATCATGGATACTGGTAGTGGTATCATTATATTATGCAAAAAAAGATCTTATTTATTACCTGGATGTCTAACCTTCACCGACGTAACATGAATATTACTATTTCAGACCTACACCTTCTGATCATTGATATGCAAATTCATGCATATATTTTTATGCTGACCTGACCTACTAGTATTCAAACCCAGGTAGCGTAAATGCCCCCCACCTGTATGTCACTATGCTATTATATAACACTCTTAAAAACACCAGTGTAAAACTTGCACATAGACCGCACAGTTTGACCATCCTCATTAAATCATAACAAACCAACCAACAAACAAACCTCCTTGGTTATACCTTGATGCATGTACTTTAATCAAGGTGGGTTTACTTCTCCCTACTCCTGCTTTGTGGATAATCGTTGCTTTTGCCCAGAAGCTGAAACCAACCAGTTCCTTACTTATCAACCCCTTGTACAACCCGGTGACGTGCAATTCTACCAGTTACATGATTCACAGTACCAACGTCCCACTAAGCTTGCCCAGCATGATTCCGCCCCCCTCCCCTTCCCACCAGTTGCTAATTCTCTGCGCGTTTTGAGCTGATTTCCTGCTCAAAACGTTTTGCTTTACAACATTTCAGAGCTCAACATGCCATCAGAACCTCACCTGACGTGTATTAGAGTCACACCAGGCCCGTAATTTGACGTATTTCACCAAAAAGGACCAATGTTTACGTCTGTTTCTACGGACTCCTGGAATTCTTCCGCGATATCCTATTGCGCCTGCGCAGGGCTTGACAGGTCAAGGGTCACTCCCAAAGAGCACTGAAAAAAATGATATTGCAAACGGTATGAAGATATCCGATACAAAGATATCTAATATGCTATCATGTCCTGTTAATATATCCAATTATGTAGGCCAATTTATACACAATTCGCTGACAAACAGACACAACGAGGAAATGTAATAAATTCCTGACACAATATATTACATGTAACAGCGTTACCATCAATAGAGTTAGATTGATATAATTAGTGTCTCTTTATTGTTATAGATTGTTTATGAAAGTAGACAAGATTCTTAGTACAGTTAGTAGAACTGTTAGATATTTTTTGCATCAACTATGTATGCATGTTAGCATCACCAACTACATGTGTATGTAACTATGTAATTTGCCATACGTTGTACCCGCTACATCTGTTGCGCAATAAAGTTCTTCTATACAACACCATAGGAACAAATATGTGCATTCAATGATTCAATTCGCTCTAAAATATAATCATAGCTTAGCAATGAGCTACAAATAAAAATAATCAAACAAACATATACTCAGCAAACAAAATATACCCAGTCCAAAAAACACAGACAAAAACGCTGGCCATTAAAAAAGACCAAGGAGGTTCAAAAGAAAACGTTTTAGAATATTTACATGAAGACTTAATGGCACCATAAATTCTCCAAATTTACAACAGCTTTATTTTTCATTACCATGATTCAAAAGAAATGTCGCTTGAGTTGCATTCACTTTTACACTTAGGAAATAAATTACTATGCTAATGAATCAAACGTATCTGTCTTCTTCAAGTCAACTTTGCTTTATTAATTTATTAAAGGCGGCGTGATAATAAATCTTTTAACAACCCAAGACAAGTCATGGTGAGTTAATTTTCACTGCAGTACAAAAATATTCATTTTCAGTGTCCGTGATAATTTTTAAAATAGTCCAAGCTTGAGGCCATTGTTGAGCAGTAGTCCGTATTCTAGTATATAGTAGTGTTGCTATAGATTTCGGAAAATGATCCAGGGCTTTAAAAGCTCGCCGTGTCTTCCGGCAAACTGTGGATTCAGTGATGTCGGAACACACAAAGCGTCTAGTCTTCTACACATTATTCTCCCCGCTAACTATGTATGACGATATCTGTCCGTCGGCGTCCTTTTGATGCTATGCGATATGTCTCAGAATAGAAATGTTATATTCTTCAGAAATGAATTCTCTTCATGGCCAGCGGCGCCGAGCTTGTGTTATTCATCCTTCAAACGAAATCTCCTTGAAGATTGTATTGCTGTTCGTCCTTGAGATCTGAATCAGCGGCCGTCGTGACAAAGTAACAAACAGGCATATGAAAAGTAACAAGAAGGCAAGGATATTTCGTTTGATACATCGTGCAAACAACCGTTCTCCTACGCTACATATGACTTGCCTAGTAGTCGAAACTTTGTGCCTATCTATAGCTAAGTGAGTCATTTTTGTCTTAGCTGATATGCTCTCAGAACACATACTCTTTTTCGATACGCCACACCAAGTAATTTCTATGGATGGCGTCCGCGCGCGCATTGATTGTGGCCTGTTCCGAGAACAAAAATTCCGCTTCTTGTAACTTAAGACTCACGACAGTGGGATAAGGGAAGGTGTGATTAAAGGAAAGAAACAGGGCAGGACGACAACTGCTATTCCACTGAATTATCGGTTTCTCTTTTTAGCGAACGCCCACGAATGCCCAGGAAATTTCGCACGAATCTTGAATAAAAGTGTGTCCTAACATTTGCCGTCCCTTAGTATATTTCAAATCTAGGCATCTTGCCTTTTTCGGTCCTTCTTCTTTTTATTTTTTTCGTGCTCTCGCATTAGATTTAGCGTCTCCAGAGGACGTCATCCATAAAAATCACTTGATGTGGCCTTATCGAGATTCGACTCCATACTCAGAACCATCCTCCGGCAATCAGCACGAGGGCGGTGTGCTGACTCCATCCTCCCGCCTCCATACCGCCCAGATGCGGGCCGCACTCACTCATCATCTCCCATCTACATGTACTTCGGAATAAATTGTGGCAGTCCACATGCACCTGGAGAAAATGCTGTCGGTAGAAGCTGTCAATTTGCAACGTTGTGTATTATCTATAGTTTTCTTTGTGCTACTGTGGTATCAATCATAAACAAGACTGGCAATGAAAACATACATTGCCATGGCGACGGTGGTTGCTGTTAGGGTTATTGTTTGCATGGCACTGCCATCATTTCATGATTTTGAGGAAGGCTTCGTATCTGTTAAGTCTAGATAGATACAGTGTATTCCTCCCCTGAGTGTATAGTGAACGAGCCCCGGGGTCACAGAAAGTAGGGCCATCTGGGGCAGACAGGTCTTCTCAAGGGTTCCAGGAATGTGGGCATAGATGTGGGTCAGAGAAATGCCCGTGGGCATTCCGCATGCCTGTGGACAAAATGCCTGTACCATTCCTTCTTGCAAACTGCACACAATACTGTACCATTAGGCTCCTCCCTGAGACGTCGCCAAAATGACTTTTGCCGGGTTTTCATTCTCGCCCACACACGTGGGTTGGCTCATCATTTCTGAGTACACCAACCAAGTTTGCAATTTGAGAAGTTAACAGCTTTGCCGTTCACAAAGGCACAGCGCTTTGGCAGTCGTGCCAATATCTATAGAGGAGAAAGGGACGAAATAAGTGCCTTCCTACCAACTCCCACATACATGCTTATTTAGCGTCATCAGAAAGGCAAATGATACTAGTATATGACTGTAGAATAGTAATGGATGAAGAAACAGAGATGCTTTTCATGAACTCAAAAGAATCGTCAAGATGAAGCTATACCAGCTTCAGAAATAGATTCCTTTTGAATTCATAAATCCTTGATCTATACCGGGGCAAATTGCACTGATCACCACCCACCTTGTATTAAAAGGACTGACGGAAATGTGCAATTTGTAGATTTGAACGCGCTTCGATATTTTTACACACACACACACACACGCACGCACGCACGCACGCACGCACACGCACGCACGCACGCACGCACGCACGCACGCAC
>NW_017804464.1:4483782-4502925 GCF_001625305.1 Branchiostoma belcheri
ACACACACACACAATTATTTCATGAAGCCTTTACTGAGTCAACATCTGGGCTCCTCTTGCCTGTTCTTTCCGGCCAGATAGCGAAGATTAATATGGCAAGTCATTTTGTCTTCATCATTAAGTAAAACATATTGTTTCCTTTTCTTCTCCAAACCAAAAAGTTCAATGACCTGAACCAGACTCTCTGCTACCATGGTAACTAGTGCTGGGTTACGTCATGTTGCAATTTTATAGCAGGAGGGATTTAGACTGCTGTCTGACCATATATGTGAATGTGTTTGAGTAAGAATTAACAGAGCAGACCATATGCGAAGGTAAACATTATGTATTTGCTTTGCAAATGTTACCTTTTTTAGTTTCTAGTTGGCTTATTTTTTTCTACGGCAATATATGTTCAACTCTATGTCTGTGCAAGGTTCAGCTGTCAGTTGCCATATTCTACGAGATGAGTACAAGTTTTAGAGCATTTCCACCCATGCACGCAATACTAGTCCCAAGATAGAGTCAGTGCACAAAACCATGCAAGATCATCCATCAAACTATTAACAATAGCCCGATCGAGAATTTCTCTGCAACACTGGATAGTTTTTTGTTCTCTTTCTAATTTACTCTTGTTCAAATGAAGTGTGTCGTCAATAATGGGTCAAAGGTGATGACGTCATGAGTGATACACGTCTAAGGGCAGGTCAACGGAAAAAAAGTATGAAATATTGTAAAGAAAACTTTTTGGAATGAAATGGTTGGGAAAACCACAGAGAAAATGGACTAATGGGGGTGCTGCCCTCAACCTCTACGTGTTAAAGAAACTGATTGTACTCTTATTTCATGGAGTGAAAAACGGCGGAAATGTCGTCTGTAGAACCCATCAATGCATGCGATGTACGTCCTCGTAAAGTCAGAGTCTGAAATGAAAAAAAAAACAATCTTACAAATCTATTTCGAGACGCAGAAATAAATGTTGGACTTACTGAAGTGTGACGTTAGTAATGAGTAAAAGGTGATACCGTCATGTCAGGAGTGATACACGTCTAAGGGCAGGTGAACAGAATTTTTTTAAGTATAAAAGATTGTAAAGAAAACATTTTAGAATGAAAAAGTTGGGAAAACCACGAAGAAAAGTAACTAATGGGGGTGAAAAATAGCTGCTGCCCTCAACCTCTATGTGTTAAAGTAACTGATTGTAGTCTTATTTCTTGAAGTGAAAACCGGCGTCTGTAAAATCCATCAATGCAAATGCGATGTACGTCCCTTGTACAGTCAGAGTATGAAATGAAAGACAAATCTTCAAGACGCGGAAATAAGGCTATTTTTGGACTTGCTGCGTAGGCGTCATCTGTCCCTGGTGCTGAATACATGGTGCATTAGGCACTGAAGCTAGTTTAGGCCATGTTGAGTTCATTATATGGATGACATCCACGCATCCACAGGTTTTTTGACCATACTGTAAATCGTACAAAGAAGCTGCAAAATGAGCAAATATATACCGCAAATTGAAAAAAAAAATATTGGAAAACGGTACTTATGTCGCAGAATGCCAAAATCCATTCCAAAGGACAAGAAGAAAATGTGACGGCATGAAAATGAAGAGTTTATTATTCACCATGCCAATAAAAATTTGTGCAACCTTTATGACTACATACCTAGATTTCATAATGAAGGCAACTTGTTTTTGCCAATTTTTTTTTTATTCGCACGCTCAGTTTTGGGGTTTCCAGAGGATGTCATCCATATAATCAAATCAACATGACCTTAGTGTTCTATAGTGGTCAGGCCACACCATCTTCATTTTATGGATGACATCCTCTGAAGGCCCCAAATCTAGTGCGCGCGGGCGAATAAAAAGAAATTCTGGCCAAAAATAAAAATGCTACTAAACCACAGGAATACAAAGCTGGTATTGTGAATTTGCGGCAGTACATAGTGACGCATACGACAAGCCGGCACATGCTGCTGGCTTTTTGTGGAATTTATGAATCGGCACTGTAGGTATGAATTGAGTTCTTGATTCGCGGAGCTTCGGTAGCCTGGGTGCCATTCTCCAGAGTTACCACTGGCTCTGTATTGTCACTAACTACCATGGACTACCCAGGCCTAGAGCCAGGCCAGAGCCTCGGAGAACGTTTCTTTTCTTTTTTTTTTTTGGAGAACGGGCGAAAATCAATGCGCGCACGGATGTCATCCATAAAATTAAGATGGTGTGGCCTCACCCCGAAAACACGTAATCGTTGATCGGCTGAGCTGTTTGGACCCTGTGTTACGCCTGTTACTTGTGACGTATATTCCACAGGTCTTCAGACCAGGTGCTCTGTCGATACCACACTTCATGGCGAATCGAAAATGATCAGTTTGTAGGCGAATCGGGTGTAAAGAAAATAATGATTGCGTTGATAAGATTTAGATTTTGTAATTGGGTGGCATCCAGTGCAGTTTTTTTGGCTTGGAAACCCCGATTTTTCAAAGTCAATATTCTAGTCACTTATCTACATACTGAGTTGAAACTAAACTGTCCCAATGTATATTGACCCTCATGGAGCAAAAATACCCAAAATTCTGACGGAAAATGGTTACTGGAAGGGCCCTTAACTGATTTTTAGGGTACCACCCATAAAATAAATGACTCATCTTGGGGCTTGTTTCTCCAATTTTAAGTACCCAAAGTATGAAATAATGATTGAAATGTGCTAATGTGAAGCAGTATGTGTCAATATCATAAAGATTTCTTTATTCAGAATATTTCCAGTTTTGCTGCTCTGAAATCGCATTGGATGCCTTTAAAGCATTATGATATGTGAAACGAGATGATATGAAGAATAATCTACAATTTGTTCAAGACGTGCATAAAAACGCCTGCTTATAGATTTAGAAATGTGACATGTGTAAAGAAAGTAATGATTGCGTTTATGTGATTTAGATTGTTTTAATTAGCTGGCTTAAAGCATTATGATGTGAGACGAGATGATATGAAGAATAATCTAATAATTTGTACAGGACGTGCATAAAAACACTTACTAATATATTTAAAAATTCGACAAAATAGAAAATATCATAACGTATCCTTTTTATTTTTCAGTACAGAGCATGAATGTACCCACCTCTATTTACAAATGACATGTGCTAATTCCAAGATGTTATACAATACTCCCTGGCCTATCATGTAAGTAAGATGATCTCTTAACACAGAGGAGAGGATTGAGCTACGGAAAACGGCAACATTCAATATTTAGGCCACAGATCATATTTTACTTCGCGTAAACCAGTACCTCACGTCCGTCTTTTAACACATAACATGTTAGGCCTAAAATCAACAATGTTTCTGACTCAGGGAGAAGAGTTGCTGTTACAGTTCTATACCTCTAGCTCTATGCCTAGAAGTGGCCAAAAATGGCCCTGCATTGAGCGACACTGTTAAAAAAGAAAAGAAAAAAAAACAATGCTATAGAACTGGGGGTTACTAGTAATCTATAAGCTAACGATGTAATTCTACATGTAGAAGGTCCTGTCCCTAGTGCTGAATTTATGGTGCTGAGTCTCTACTACTGGAGAAATTAGCTTGGTTTTAGGCCACAGCAAGTAATTTTTATGGATGACATGTACATCAACGCGCGCATTCATTTTCGCATGCTTTTGAAAAAAATAAAGAAATTTTGTTGCCCTCTGACAGTTGTCAACATGCCGAAAATGAGCAAAGATGTCTGTTTCCATGCCGGAATGTGGATGACAGATATGCATGAAGAGAGGAGACAAGACAAGGATCTGACTTAATGTTTTGTCTTTTACTTTAATGCAGTGATGTATTTCATTCCTTTTATATGTGATGGTGGCTGTGTATATGTAATGTTCCCACTGAATCAAAAACATTCGTACAATGATTAGAAACTTTCAGTGATAAATGAGTGTTGTAATATAGTTGGCAGTAAACTTAGCACAATACAGGTATCATTTCTTGTTTAACAAGGTTTATGATGTCGAAATTTGAAAATGTAGGAATCTTTTTTGGCGGGTTTCTTGTTCTTTTCGTCCTATCGCATTAGATTTGGAGTTTGCGTAGGGTGTTATCCATAAAATTTACTTGCTGTGGCCTTATATCAGCATTGGGAAATGTATACTGCTTGCTCTCGGTCGAAGTTTAAGCATTAAATCTGCCGATGGGCTTTGATATATCACAGAAATGACCAAGGCGTCATGGGGTGAGATAATAATGGGTCTCTACCGACCCTGCCACGATTTCTGGGACACATTTTCTGTGCGTCTGTTGGGGAAGAGCCCTAGAAGCGCTATTAGCATGTTTTCGTTCTCCTAGCTAATGACATGGGAAAAATAGATGGATTCAGCCATAGAAAATGTGCCACCTTCTCATATATAAACAATTATGGCAAGCTTGTGACGATGCTAGAACAGGAAATAAAACCCACACCAAGCAGTTGTTTTCATGTGTCTTCGTGTGCAGGGTGATTTCCTGTAATCATTTTGACAGGAACTGCAGCGTGTAAAATGATCAAACAGGGAAAAATCAAGAATATTACACGTAGTAGGGTGATACCCGGACATTCACCCTTAAAGGCATCCAGTGTGATTTCAGTGCAGCAAAACTGGAAATATTCTGAATAAGGCAATCTTTGTAATATTGACACATGCTGCTTCATATTAGCACATTTATATCAGCATTCCATACTTTGGGCATTTGAAACTGCAGAAACAAGCCCCAAGATAAATACTTTATTTTCTGGGTGGTACCCTAAAATCAGCCCAGGGCCCTTCTAGTAACCAATTTCGGATTTGGGGAATTTTTGCTCCATGAGGGTCAATGTATATCGGGATAGTGTGTTTTCAACTCAGTATGTAGGTAAATTACTAGAATATTGGCTTTGAACAATCGGGTATCCATGCCCAAAAAACTGCACTGGATGCACTTAATTATCACTGATCATCGCAGTGTTTTATTTAACTAATGCTGGTCCATGCAATAGAGTAATAACCGGGTATTCAAACAAGTAAACCTATCGATGGGCTTTATAATGTATTACTCCCTACAGTCAAGCCCTGTCCCCGGTGCTGAATCTTTGGTGCCCAGTACGGCTTTCTCTTGGTCAAATTTCTAACCACACAAAACAACACGGCAGAAGTATATGGCTTCTTTTGTATCGTTTACTGTGGCAATATAAGCCACACTCCATGTGGTAAAACATGTTTACCTCGCTCTCTAGACCTGCGTCAACCAAACGTGGTACAGTCTGTATATGATGCACAACACAACCTTCAGCTCAGTGAAGAATTCAGGGGACAACCCACAACGTAACGGGAATAAGCTACATACCAAAACGGCATCAAAACGTCTTCATCAGCGGCTTTGTTTTTACTATATGTTACGGTGATCAAAATGAATTAATTCTACTCAGTATATAAGCGTTATATGATAGTTCCCTTACCACCCCTCTCTCCCTATCACTGATTGACGGATGGTTTGACCCATGCTGCTTGTGTATCGCTAAACATAGTCTGATGTTTCCACGCCTTCGTCCGGTTTCTGTGCGTCAGGTATGGGGAATCTGACGAACCATATTTGCCGAATTCCACGGGAATCCTGTCACCAAACGTTCATGGCTGGTCACCTTTGCTAAACTGCCTCGCTCGATGAACGGCAAGGCGGTTCCCCGGGATGCGGCGAGCCCGAAGAAGCCGAGTGGGCTGCGATTCTCCCTGTGTTCCGTCTTGCGGCGGAGCGGGGGAACCTACAATGTTGGGCGGGAGGATAAGGATTCGGCCCCGCCGAAAACGCCACCGAGCCACGTGGGCAGTGCGCGCCTGAGCGCCGTGCGCCCCAGCATCGCACCCAGCGAGATGTCGGCGGGGCGAGAGATGGGCTTGTTCCAAGCGTACATCAACAGCGGACTGTTCAAGATAGAAGACATCCAAGCGCAGCTGACTAACCCACGGCTGTACGGGAGCAGTAGTCGGGAAAACAGCGCCGACTCTGTCCGCCAAGCCGGCTCTTCCACCACCCCCACCACGCGCGTGATCAGGGTGGACGTGCACGTGCAGGACTCTACCCCCACACAGATCGACCCCCGGGAAGACCCAGGGGGTACAAAGCCTGAACCACCCCCTCCCCCTCCAGAGGAGGAACAGGTGAAAGTTAACGGTGACTATGGCAAGGGCCGACCACCTGTTGTACAGTACAGACACAGTGGCAAGCTGGGATGGACAGAGGATAACGGGAACGCATCCTCATCCTCATCCCCAAAAAGAACCAGTTTCCAGTGCGTTCCCAAAGCTAAGAAAAGTAGAGGCGACTTGGACAAGATGGACGCCATCTTTGAGTCTCGGGGAAGCAGTGAGTTGGACTACATTCGGGGCAGCTGTTATTCGGAGGAGGATGACGTAAGTGAGACTGATTCCATGGGGTTTAGCTGTGGATGTGGCCTGTGGCAGGGACTAGCGGCCCTCAGGTGCTGTCGCGGGGCTAGCGTAGAGACAGTTCAAGCTATCTAGCGTAGGTAGACATTCCGGTTAAACTCTCGCATGGCGAGGCCAAGCATCCATTCAAAAACATTCATAACGTAAACAGCAGTGGAGGGGTACGGCTTGATTTCTGATTTTTGAAAGATGAAACCGGTCGCTACGCTGGTATCACTTGATCGTTTTTTTTAAACACCTGTTTCTGTCTAGGATACTGCCACAACCTCTTCAAAAGTCTGGCAACAAGACACATTCGTAAAGCGTTTCTTTCATGCCTTGAAGACGGCGTTTAGCAGGGCGATACATGGATTCAGGGACAGTACATCATCGTGTGTCTTGGACAGGGTGGGACTGTGGGAGTGAAGCACTTCACCAATGCCGGTGCACGGGCGTGCGTGGGCGGGCATAGAAATCTCGGAACACATCAAGGATCGCACCACGGCAACTTATGGCAATACACACACGGATATCAACTGTAATGATTATAATTGCTGTAGGGGCCAGAAATAGACGCGCTGTTACTACCAGCTATCTCACAGCGTCTCTGTTGATTAAACACAGCAACCATCGTCAGACGCTGTCATGCATGCAAAAATTGTCAAAAGATCCCCCTTTATCTGACACTCCGTGTCTGTCACCTATCACGTACTGACACTGGTGCACCGGTTCAGTGGTGAAACGAAAAATCCCTCAGCTTCACAAGACACATGTAAGACAAGCTGAAGAAAATGACTGTTTCTTACCCATCACCTAACAAGGAGCAGATTTGAAGCAGGTGGGGATTTTCTCAACCAATGAAACAAACCACCAAGCCACAAAAGGTTTTCATCAACAAATCGGATACACGAACACGGCACGGACAACGAAATTATGGAGAGTTTGTCTCCACCCCCCACCCCCACCCCCCGGTCGTAAAGTGAACTGTCCCCACGCCTCAGGATGCAGCCCACGGTCTCTAATGTGGATAATTAGGAGTTATGGCATCGTTACTGTGCGTTGCCACGCGCGGAAGGCATGCCACGGGCCGGGGAACACTCACTCTAATGCCTTGTTGTTGGAGTGTATTCACGGGGAGATAAACTACTTGGTTCTGCTACTGATTTATCCGAGTTAATTTAGCTTAATAATTACCTGCAGGAAGTGGACTAACGTCTAACCGGTTAGAGGAAAGGAAGGCACCTCGGGATATAAAATTGCGAACTATATTTAAGACATGACAGGACTTGTAGATGGGAATAGGGGAAGAGGATATTTTTGTACCCAAAGCTGCAGATATATGCATCTATCGTGTGTGCCTAAACTGTGTACAGGTCGAATGAAACATGTCTTGGTTGTGAAACACGTTAAAGTATCGTGATCTCCAAAATTATGGAGTATAATTCATCTTTGAAACTAGTATCGTTGTCATAATATTTCTGTGCTGTGTGGGCCAAACAGAAACTCCCGTATACAAGATAATTGGTGTAGGAATAGAACAGTGGTGACACATAATATTTTTGGATCTTTATCATTCATTCGGATAATTTCATTCTCTATAGATAGGAAAGTTAGGTTAGGAAAAAGGACAAGGCATTACACCAGATCATATAATGGTAGAGATTTACAGTATGGCCGAGGAATTGCTTTAGCCATTCTAATCAGACTACAAACCAATGTTCCAAACTTCCAATCCTGTGCCCTATGGCCTCTATTTTCTAGTCTCTACCAGACTAACTACGCTGGTTATATATAGGAGAATATTTGCCAGGAGAGTTTGGCCGCCTTGTAGGTTTGACTTCGGAGGGAAAGAAACCGCGGCCGGACTCCCTTGGCCAATTTTACTCTCTCTTTTGCCGAATTCTACGATCCGTATTCCCGTAGAGAGGCCTGGTGGAGGCTAACTATTTTCTGCCATGAACGAGTCCTACCTTTAAAATGTGTAAACACACCGTTGTTATTTCTTGTGTATGTAGACGTCATAGCTCTGCTATCCACGGTTGTACCAGTTGTTAATGGACAACCTGACTGTTGCCAAACGACCATTATGTTCATATTGAACGTGCAGTATACGGTTTCTATATTTGTCAGTCATTCAAGGTTTTTCGTGGAAGACTTTCCTATCTGCACTTGACATTTGTATTCAATTCAGGTCCGAATCTTACTCTACTGTTTGACGTTGCATCGAGCTTTCAAAATATTTTTTTTTGGAAAAATGTGAATCGTAGCCTACAATGACAAAAGTTAGAATATTGTGAGATGTTGTATATATAGCTCAACTATATTTGTGTATTGTTTATAGTTATGATCTTATCGCATTGTTGTATAGTATCCAAGTCTGTCTGACATTGAACTGATACATTGTGAAAAATTACAAAGGAATATATGATTCTAAAGAAATTATGCATTGTTAACTTGGTCGTTATTGTAAATTTAATGCAAATGTAGGTAATCAGTATTTAAAGTGTCTAGCAATGGTCGATCTAAATCACGTTACCAGGTGACTGACCTAGTACCTATACATATTCAAGCGGAGAATATTACCTTCGCCAAGAAGGTTATGTTTTCAGTATTGTTTGTCCGTTCGTATTTCTGTCTGTTTGTGAACAGCATAACTCAAGAAATGAAATGCTTTGTACACATTGTAATGAAACTTGGTAGGTGGGTAGGTCTTGATAAGACCTAGAAATTATTAGATTTTGGGCCCCCTGGCGGCTTTCGTTGGTACTGCAGCAAAACTTCCGGTTTTTATATCTCATGACTTGGACATGGCGTCACGAATATTAAAGGGCAGATAGTTCTTAGGCTAGGGAAGAAGTGACAACAGTTTGGGCCCTCTATGTATAATTTCGTCAATAGGAAGTTAAAATCATTTGACGAAGGTATGAGATCGCGGAACTCTTGTTGACTCTTCGTTCAAATCTGAACCCAAAATCTACTACTCTCATCTTCCTATCCTCTAGATATGACCCCCGCCACCACTACTTTTAAAAACACACATGCACACAAAACCCGTGAACATCCGTTCATAATGTATTTGCTAAATACAATTCACAAGCAATATCCTCCTCATCACCAGTCAACCCACGCTACTGTGAAATGTCACCTACGAGCAAATTTGAAACTAATACGATTGAGGGCAAATCTCAAACAGTCGCCTGGGAGATGTACAGTTCTTTACAGCTTTATTTTTGGCAGACGACGGTACTTGACTCGTAGCTTGCTTACTCTTCACTCCTGCGTAAGGTGATTATTTGTAGTACTTATTTTTGGCGCTGTTATTTTATCCCTGTGTTTGACTTTACTGTCAGTCTGTGTGCACTCTCTAGAACGTCGACCTTGTTTAGCCTCCATAGCATGCCAAAAACTGGCCATGGGGGTTTAGGGGGTCTTCAGGGTCTTTGAGAGCTTTTATGTGCTATTTTCTGACTGCATATAGACAACATAGCCGGCCTGGTTGAATTACCCCCGTTTTTTGAGCTGGGCTGATCAGAAAACAGCCAAAGACCACCAGACCCCCAGTTCTATAAGCCTGCTACGGAGGATACCGAATATGCCAGTAGATCTAAAAGGAACAGGTGTCGGCATTATTGCGTTCCTTCAACACCGCATCCCGTGTAATTCCGGCCCTTATAACTCTAACTACGCGTTAATATGCACACACAAGAGACTGTGACAATAATGGCTATTTTTGAATTCAAGGCCCTCTAGTCCAGTACAGTGTTAGAGCTGTAATTATCACTCTCGAATTTCAAATACGCCTGCTGAGAAAATAATTGGATATAACACATGTCACACGCACGGGCACGCAGTGCGTAGTTAAGCTGTCATGTCTTTTCTTCAGGCGTTTTTTTGGAAAATGCTTCACTTTCCAGACGTCATACGCACACGGCATATATATAGCTCCCGGCAATGAAAGGCAATTGGAAAAGCTGCAGAATTGTACAATTTGGATGGAGTTGGAGGAGGCAGCACGAATCTGCAAGCAGATGTTGTGAGGGAAGATCGCACATACATATGGTGTACCATATACGAGTATATATGTGTGCGATCTTCCCTTATAAACTGCAATGTATGCATATGTATTTAGATAAGACAAATATTGGCCATTTTTTTCAATATCAACATTTAGGACTTGAACATCAATTTGCTTATATATTTTTATTATGTTTACCGAATTCGAAAGAAAACACTTTTTTGCTCAGTTTCCTTCTCTCCAAACACATAAGGTCAACGACCTGAACCAGACCGTCTCTCACCGTGGTAATCAGTGTTGGGTTACATCATGTTGCAATTTTATAGCAGGAGGGATTTAGACTCCTGTCTGACCATATATATGAATGTGTTTGAGGAAGAATTAACAGAGCAGACCACATGCGAAGGTAAACATTATGCATTTGCTTTGCAAATGTTACCTTTCTAGTTTTAACTTCCTTGCTATGTACATAATAAATAAACAATCAACACATATTGTGTGACAATAAGTGGCTGTGCGGTGTCTCTACACTAAGGATGAAAAATATGACCACTTTCTCATATCTAAAAAGCTAGGGCCGTCCTACCTCACATACGATCATGTTTCCAAATCGAAGATAATAAGATTTGAATAAGACGTCACGGACCCACCGATTTTGCCCAAGGGTTACTTTTAGTACTTCAACGCATATTGAAGCTTTAAATTGTATTTCCTCTCTTCTCTACTGTAGACGTACCCGGAATCGCGTAATCGCGACAGAAAAGTAATTGGATCTTGTTGTTCAAAGGGCCCAGTTCTTTATAGTAATGCCTATCCGGCCTGGCTTACTTCACTCTAGCCTGGGTACCATCCGGATTTTCGCTCCGCAACGCTCGAAAATATCCGGATGGTGATTTTTTCGAGCGTTGCGGAGCCAAAATCCGGATGGTATTCAGGCCAACTTCACTCAAAGAATAACGTAATTTACGGAAACTAAAGATACGAGAAAAGACTTCGATGGACAACACAAAGTGTGCTTTGAAGAACACACTAAACTCGTTTTTCACGGAGAAGAAAGCTTAATATGCTTTTCCTGAAGTCACTTTACTAGCTAGATGTAAACTGACTTAAAATTTGTTCAAAGCGAGGGACCGCGCCAGTTACTACTATGCAATACTGGAAAGAATCGCATGGTGTCGCAATAAATAAACGACCTTTGATCGGTCAAAGGTTATTCGTGCAAGTCGGACGATCGGACGACCACTCTGCTACAATGGAGGTAAGAATGTTTCTTTATCTGCTAATCTTCCTAATCCTAATCTCGATCAAGAAAAAGAAATTGGTAAAGTAGGATCTATAGCACCATTTGTACTATTGTGTATCCTGATTTCTTTATGCTTTACTATGCTATGCCAATATTATATGACCTCCTTTCTATGACAAATTTATGACAGAATACAAAGTGCAAATAATGTATGCACGTGGAATTAACCACGCCCATTTCAGAAGTATAATGTTCTTATGATTCTGCTTAAAATCTTAAAACGATCAAGAAGTAGAACCGAAAACATTTGCAAGCAACTATTACATATTTCCCTGTCAGATGCATAGATATCATTGGGACCATTCCATTTTTTTCATTGTGGGTTGGGGTATTTGTTTAAATTGAGCATAGGCTGGACAGGTACCGTATTAAATAAAAAATGTTATTCATCTTCAATGTGTGAATGAAACATTGCAATCATGTGGTGCCGTACTGAAGCATGCATATGGTAACTTATAATTAGTAACTTATGACAATATTTTGCAACATCAATGTTTATCATTTGTGCTGGTCTTATATTATAAGATGCTAATATATATATATAAAATTGAAGTTATCATATTTTGTATAATGTGAGTGTCTTGTACGGTCTTATTGTTGCTTTCCTACAGATTGAGATTCTTCACGCCAAGTCAGGCAAGCAGATAACCTGTCTGAACCATGTAAGTACAACAGTCAAGCTCAGGCAAAAGTCTCTTCAAACAGTTACACATTATTTTTCCATAAGTGTTTTACTTCATTTTCTACAAATTATCATTGCAGTAGAAGTGTAAAGCTAGGTGTAGTAGAATAAAACATCATTCTAGGTCTAATTCTGTCCACAGGTGGACAACTATTCCACAGTTCTGGACCTGAAGAAATGGATCTACAAACAATGTGAGTAGCACAAACCTTGGAACTGGCGCTGAAGCAGCTAAACTATTTCAATTGCTTCTTTGTATTTTGGAATTGTAGTGATCATTGTTGCGATGGTTGCCATAGCTGCCAGCTCTGTGATGATATGCCATGGTTGCTAGCTCTATCTGTAATGGTATCTCACCTCAGTTTGAAGCTTGTTAATATTTTAAAATCATCTCTCACCACAGTTCCCAAGTACTACCCAGCCAGGCAGTCTCTCAGGTTGGAACCAAGTAAGACAGTTATATTGTTTTTCATCCTTCCTTCGAAATTCCTTCCTTTTTTTCCCTCCCTCCCTCCCTCCCTCCCTATAAGTCCGGACTTATTACCATAAAAGACCATTTCACATACGTATACCCCTTTTCTTTCCAAACCACCTAAAACCTCCCGTAGATTGTAAAATCTTTGCTGCAAAACGAAGAAAACATTGCCATCGGGCATCGTCAAGTACCGGCCTCCATGTTACGTAACCAAAGTTTCACCCAGACAACATTGCAAGGTTGCCAACATGCAATTTTGTATATGCCATGGGTTTAGGTCTTGACTTTAATACAAGTCCGGAACTGAACCTAAACCTCTGGACTTGAATCCGGACCTGAACCTAAAATTGGGTTTAGGTATGCATCACTACTACTGAGTAAATGGTCTCCAAGTCTCTGTCCAAGTTCAAGTACAAGAATACTAGTACATCAATCACAGACCCATATATTGAATGAATCATTCCAAGTGAACTGTTTTGTTCCTCCACAGAGGGGCGTAACCTGAGTGATGAGGAGACAGTTCGCTCGCTGGACCTGAGAGTGGGCGACAGAAAACTGTACCTGAGGGACCTGGGACCACAGATCGGCTGGAAAACGGTCAGGAGAAATGCCAAAGTCTTGGACCAGTCTTAGTCCTTAACGCTTTCTAACTGAGCCTCCTTAAGGATAAACAATAACACAAGCTTCAAGGAAAGATAAGTCAAGTCAAGTCATAGTGTACATGTGTAACTTATGATCATCAAATACGTGTATGTTATTATGTTTACCGAAGTTTTTTTACTCAATTTCTTCCTCCTCTTCTGTTCCAAACACTAACTTCTGACCTGGCCAATGACATGATTTGTTGACATCTGTCACCATGGTGACTGGTGTGGGGTTACATAATGTTGCAATTTCATGGTCTGCTCTGCTCCTGTCACCATATACTCGTAGTACATGTAACGTTATGTGAATGTGTTTGAGTAAAAATTAACAGGGCAGACCATGTTGCAAATGTTACTTCTCTAGTGTAGATTATAAACTAACCCATTAAAATGTCTGTCGACAGGTGTTCCTGTGTGAGTACTCTGGCCCTATTGCTGCATACCTGTTGTTCTACCTGCGCCCTGCCTTCATCTACGGAGTCACTAAGGCAAAGACACACCCTGTTGTACAGTGAGTCGGAGTTTCTTGTTACCGTTCCACTTTTAGTTTCATAAAGACTTATTTGTACTTGGCAGAGCCATCATAATCAAATACCAGATATTACTTCCAGTATTATGGACATTTTTGATTTTCCCTTTTTCTTGTTCCTAGTGGATTCTTTTATCAGTGACAACTTTGGAAGGATAAGGATACTAACCTCCAAATTTTCGATGGCTATCAGTCCATCTTGTTCACGGAGTGGCCTAATCTCGCGAGAGCGCGAGACTAGGCCCGAGACTTGCATCGGTCTGTCAGGTCCCACCCCCCGTCGCCTCCCTCCGAAGTAGGGGTAAGTAGGTCTTGGGGAGCTCCCAACCTTCTGTCCGGTTTAGCTTGGCACCTTCCAACTTCCAACAAGACCTACTTACCCCTACTTCGGAGGGAGGCGACGGGGGGTGGGACCCGACAGACCGATGCAAGTCTCGGGCCTAGTCTCGCGCTCTCGCGAGATTAGGCCACTCCGTGAACAAGATGGACTGATAGCCATCGAAAATTTGGAGGTTAGTATCCTTATCCTTCCAAAGTTGTCACTGATAAAAGAATCCACTAGGAACTGTATCTATACGTGACAAATGAATCTCTTCAACGAAACCCTTTTTCTTGATTTTTGCTACATCATCTGTTTCATATGAACAATCAATCAATCAATCTTTATTGCGCAACAATTGCAATGGATACAATGTATGGCAAGTGTATGGCAACTGCAGTTCATAAAACTGTTACAAACCTTTGCTTCTCAGCATTGCCTTTGCCTGCTGGACCTTCCACTATGTGAAACGCGTGTTGGAAACCCAGTTTGTGCACCGTTTCTCCCACGGTACCATGCCCGTAAGGAACCTGTTCAAGGTAGGGAATAGTTAGTACCTTCATAGTACTAAGTCAGTCACATATCTGTTTACATAGTTATTTACATTGAGGTGTTCACAAACTCATATTTCCCAAGAACTATCGTAGAGCACAGTTGGGGCATCATCACTAGAGAGCTTTAAACAACTCCTGCAATTAAAGTTGCAAAGATTGAGTGTAACAAGTCGTTCGGTGTGATATAGCTAGCTGCCGCCGCACCGTGTGCCTGCGAAGCTGGTGTGTTACACCAAAGGGCAATTATACCGGCTATACTGATACAGATACATACAGAAGCAGAGTGGAACTCGCTGTCACCAAGTACGGTAGGGGCATTATCATCATGTTTAGATTTAGATGTTCAAAGGTTAGGTGTAACAAGTCGATCGGTGTAATGTAGCCAGCTGCTGCCATGCCACATGCCTGCGAAGCTGGTGTGTTACGCCGAAGGGCGGTTATACTGGCTATACAGATACAGATACAGAAAGCTCATTTTTTGTACATATCAAGTATGTCATTCAAGTTTGTGAGTACTCCAAGCTTCACTTTGTTTAAAGTTAAAACTTTTGTTCCAACACAAAAAATTCTCTCACCTAGAGCTTTCGACCAGTCAGTCTGGTCTTCCTCAGTAGACTGACCCAGTGAGGCTTGTCACGTGGCTTCTTTGAAGTGTAACGTCAACACTGGGTCAAAGGTATCTGGTAGACGATGTCAGCCCCCGCCACGGTTCAAGCTTCACTTTCTCATCCAAGTATGATGAAATCTATGAAGACAAATATTGGGTTAGTTAAAGCCCCTCCTGTTTGTTTGTTCCAGAACTGCAGCTACTACTGGGGTTTTGCAGCCATCGTGTCGTATTTCATCAACCACCCCCTCTACACCCCACCTGGTAAGTCATGCAACCTAGCAATATTGTTACTGGTTTGGGAAATGTACATGTATCAAACTTTGCATTGCTTTCCTTTTAATAAGATGCACACTAGTCTTCGTGGTAATGTTAGTTATTATATTGTAAAATCTGTGTTTGAATGTACAATGTAATTCGTTTTTCCCATAACTTCAATTACAAAGTACATGTAGTAATAGTCAGATTGCATTGTATATGTAGGAGTCCTGAATTTTTGCCCCCCTCCCCACCACCTCTCTACAGCCTATGGAGATCTCCAGGTGTACTCAGCCCTGGCAGGGTTTCTGGTCAGTATTTCAAACTCACTTTCATCCCAAGTGTTAATGTAAATAAACTGAGTCACATATAATAAACTGTGTCACATAGGCTTCTAACGTGTTCATACAGTAACAAAGAATAGCTGTGAGTCTGTGACAAATTCAATTTGTAAACAGAAAACTAATATATAGGTATAGTTTTTACCTGTGAGGGTTACATGTAAGTAGGTCTACTGGTTATGTATGCCTTAAAAGATTTTAGTGTTGACCAAATTAAATTGATTTCTTCCATACCTTTCCCTTCTATAACTTTCAGATCAATGAGCTGGGCAACTTGTCCATCCACCTGGCCTTCATGAACATGCGGCCTCCAGGTGAGACACAAAAATAAATTTGTGCATCTTTAAGAGTATGATCTTTGCTTCAGTCTTGAAAGTAAAGTGTTTCAGAAAAAGATATGGTAGGAAAATGTTGAAATTATGATATTTGTAGGACCAATGTAGAAATAATTTTCCAGTACTTCAGGCACAATTTATTATAACAATTGGAAGTAGTTATAGCAACATAAATGAATTGTTAAAGACTAGATATTTTGTTCTTACACAACTGTATCCTTATCTTATTGACCATTATCATTAAAAATTATTGATGATAATCTTCCTTGCAGGCACCAAGACCCGTGCCATCCCGTACCCCACAGGAAACCCCTTCACAGCTCTCTTCAGCCTGGTGTCCTGCCCTAACTATACTTACGAGGTCAGAAACAAGTATACAGATGTCTACACTGTTTGTTTTTTGCATGCGTTGGCAATACAAATGTATGTGGATGTGCTATGGTTTCTACATGTCTCTATCCATGCATGTCCAGACTCATAACTCCTACTGTTTGTATTACCAGGTGGGATCCTGGGTGTGCTTCACCATCATGACTCAGAGCTTCCCAGGTAACCAATCTAAAGTATTTATCATATTAACTTGTTATAGTCCAATCATTATCATATAATAGGCTATAGATGGACTGTCTTGACCATCAGGAACAAATGACATTTCCCTATTCTTGGGGTACATTGAACAGATCCATAATCCTTTGAAGTAGAATGCAAGATACTAGTACATATAGAATACAACACGGGGTATTCCGTATCGGCCGAGGTATTGGCCCGACCGTGGGTCGGATCGCCTGACGGCCGCATGCAAGATGAGCCATAAGTTGGTGCCACTAAACCCTAAAATGCAAGAACATCAATTATTCTAACGTCCAGATTCTGTATTCGAATTTTCAAAAGCAGCACGCGCAGTTAGGGCAAAACGCATTAGAATCGTTCTATGGAAGCCCGTGCCGTGCCGCAAAGTACGGCCCCATTATTGCGACCCGGGTACATGTATGATATAGATGTAGTTACAATGTAGGTACCAGTAACAGCACAACATTTGAATTCACAGTCCTATTGCAGAAGCAAGAATGTTAACCAGCTAGTCTTATAAAATTGTTGTGAAGTTGTACAAGTATGGAGACTTACCAGGCTGGACTATACTGAAGATGTTTCTCTCCTCCACAGCTCTGCTCTTCACCCTGGCTGGGTTCTACCAGATGACCGTGTGGGCTATCGGCAAGCACCGCAACTACCTGAAGGAGTTCAGCAACTACCCACGTGCCCGCAAACCCATCATACCATTCCTTCTCTAACTAACACACCACAGGGCAGGCCATTTACACTGTCAGGACACATCTTTTGGCTCCTAGTCTGTTGACACATATTTTAGCACATGCACTTTTCTTCAGGGTTAGAACCACTAGCCTGAAATGTACAATGTGTTAACGTTTCATGATAGCACTTTGCTAGTCTCAACCAGGCTTTCAGAAGCGGCTGGAAAGAGTATAAATTGGCCAAATAGACAGATGATATGCTAGGCTTGGGAAGTTGTATTCTTTAGTAGACCAACTCCCCTGGTGTGTTATCTACTAGTATTTAGCCAATTTCTACTCTTTCCAGCCACTTCCCAAAAGCCTGGAAGAGGCTATATCAATGTACGTCTTTGCCTGAATTGTGCACAACATTGATTGTAGTGTAGGTATTACCCCGGCACTGCCTATAAATACTGTAGGGACTCATACAGACAGCAGCATATAGTTTCTTGATAGTAGGGCTATTTAAAATTAGCACAAACATAATTTGATAAGGGTTTGTTCGTACCAAGTTGTAGATAATAATCTAACAAGTTTGTTAAGATGAACCAGTGATTCTTAATCATTTCCAACAAAACCCCTGATATCACAGCAAAGTGTAATAAACTATAGATTGTTCTGATGCAGCTAGCTGGGACCACCAATAGGATTGAATGCTCACTGCAGCAAAATCATTTATCTAAGGCCACACCAATTTAATTTGTTGGTTCTTGGATTTTTTAAGAAAAAATATGAAGCGACAGGGCGAAAAAAATAAAAATAAAAACAGGTCTAGGCATCCTATTATAGGCTTAAATGCTACAAAATGAGCCATGAAGTCAACACAAAAGGCTGGGTTAAAATTTAAACATTGAATTTTGAACTTTTAATCAAACGACTGCAATGATAGATGGGAAAACTGTAACAACTAGAAAGGCCAATATTTGTTTTGGAGCAAATACAGCGATGGGTTCACCACATTTTACCACATGGCAGGGAAAGAATGAGAAACACAAGGGAAAACAATGATTTACATTGATATAACTATAATATGAAGTAAAATACAACTAAAACAACAGTTGGATAGCTATTCCCTACTTTATTGGTTAGGATTTTTAATTGCATAATGCAAACTGTTGATTTTCAAATAAAAAAAAACGTCCATGCCGGGCATTCCAATGCTGGAGCAGGAAAGCTTGAAATACCTACCAAAACACTTGAATACAGACATACTGTCAGTATGGAAATGCTTCTGTGCAGGTGTTAATCAAGTTAAATCCCAACAGCCAATCAGCAAGAAGTATAGAGGAAAGCTGCATGCCTATTGGTTGATGCCCTGCATTCCATTGTGATGACTCATGCCCAAACGTGGTAAACAAGGCAAACTAACACAGTAATACATTTGCTATAACACAGC
>NW_017804464.1:4503027-4586494 GCF_001625305.1 Branchiostoma belcheri
TTCAGGACCAGAATCAAATTTTTTTTTTTTTTGCAAATCAGAAAAAAACGAAGAGGCGAATCCGAAAACCAACAAATTAAATTGGTGTGGCCTAAGTTTTTTTCTGGTGTTACCTTAGAATTGTCCTGTGTTCTGACCATGGTTGTAGAGAAAAGTGTAGTGTTTGTTACACCTAAAATGCAGTTTGAGAGGTACATGTACATGCATGGAGTGCTAAAGTTTTAAGTAAGCCATACAGAAATCATTGGTGAAAATGCTTACCTAACATTGATTTATTTGCAAAGGTTGCACAAAATGTGTAACGTCATGACAAGGAAGCAGTTATAGTCTAAGATTTTTCATTTTCCAGTAATTCATTTGATCATTGGTGAGGAAACTGGTGTGGATGATTGTAAAGAAGCAATAACAGTGACTGTGCTTAAGATTCAATGCTTCAATCCTCTTTTGCTTTATCAAGGAGGCTTAGGAATAGAACAGAATAATATCCCTGTTTCATGCCTCAAGTTTTCTTGTATGAACTCAAACGATATTATGTAGATCGGTGTTCCCACTATTAAAAGTAGGGAAAGGCAGTGAAATAAATGTCATATTGAAATGCAGTTATAGAAAGGATGACTCTTACTATGTTTTCGTGCTGAAAACTTGTGCTGTTGAATGGTATTCAGTTTATTTCAGAATGATATATGCAATACAAAAATTACAAGAATTCACTGTCAGAGTTTTCTTTACAATACTACTAGATAGAATTCAATGACACGTGTCTACCTCCCAACCATGTCAAAACACTGCAAATATATATAGATTACTTCTTGGAAATTCATGTCAAGTGCAGCAACTCTTTACAAATAGTCTAAGAACCTGAACATAAAATCATTATTATATACAGAGAAACCAGAGAAGTCAGCCTAGACTTTTTAAGGCCGAAATATTTCCATGTAATTCTTCGTCATTTACAATTTCTCCACCACAGCTCCCATTGGTGGAAGTTGAACTTTGCTCCCTGACCCCGGCCTGTAGTTGACCTTTTCCTCCAAGTCCTTGACCTGGAAGCGGAGCTTCTTGATTTCAGATTTCTGCATGTCAATGATGCGGTTCAGGTCGTCGTTTGCCCGCTGTGTTCGCCCCATGCTCTGGGCACTGCTCACGGTGGTGAAGGTCGCTGAAATAAAGAAAACGTTGGGATGAGACTTAAAAACATTGGTGTGAGATCTTACCAAATGTAGCTAGTGATACTTGATGCTGTATGAACAGTGAGGAATTCATTATGTTTACGTTCAAGGAAGGAAAACATATTATCTTTGCTGTTCCTTCTTCTCCAAACACATAAGGTCAATGACCTTGACTAGAGGTCTGTCACCATGGTGACTGGTGCTGTAGCAGACACCCTGTGGTGTTGGGTTACATTATGTAGTAATCACAGGACAGAGTTGGAGCGGCTTTTCGCCATATAGATGAATGTGTTTGAGGAAGAATAAACAGAGCAATAGTTTGTTAGGTCAGACCATGTGAAGGTAAACATTATGCAATTTGCTTTGCAAATGTTACCTTATCTAGTTTCGACGACTGAATTTATTAAAAACTTCCCTGTTTTACTAACATTGGGAGCCAAACAGACCCTGTATCTAGTTTGCACTCCCACCATCAGACCTACCTGCTGTATCTGGGATTTCCTTCTTCTGTTTCTGCTTGTTGATGCCCAGAGTGGCTTCAAGGTCGTGAACCTGTGTCCTCGCAATCTTCAACTCACGCCGAAGGTCGTTGATCTCTTTGATCAGCAGCACGTTCTCCTACATGGGCAAATAGATGGTGGATTATTATTAATTCTCTGGAATAAGTAAATGTACCATAATGTGTTGTTCATTTTGTTACAGTGTGATTACAATACCATTTTATTAGTCAAGGGGTCATGCATGAACCAGAGACAATTAAGCACAAATCTCTCAATCAATTATAGCGGCTTTTCCTTTAAAGAAAAAAATATGTAAACTTAAGACACTTAGAGTTGTGGGGAAATAGCAAAGAGCCAAAAACCAAATGACAGCATAATTTTTTAGTGAGTTTCAAGAAATCACCAGGTAACACAAGACTGCATAAACAAGAGCCCAAGATAAAAACTTTAGATCCAACGCAAAGAAGTTCTCTCACCTAGAGCTTTCGATCAGTCACTCTGGTCTTCCTCAGTAGACTAGTTGAGACTAAGCTCTAGGTACTAAGAGAACTTCTTTGTGTTGGATCTTAAGTTTTAACTTGAAACATGTAGCTACATTCCAACACAGATGAACTTTCATGATAGTATGAAAGCCAAGACTGTTACAGGAAGGACATTGGATGACGTACCTGCATGATACGGACGTTGTCAGCGCGGTGAATCTCCGTGTCTTTGGACAGCTTCTTCCTCAGCGATGCCACGCTGCGTTCCAGGTGTTCCCGCTGGCGGGCGTACTCCTTTTGGATGTCAGCGTCCACGCTCGCAGATTCAATCTGAAGGCACAGCAAAAAAATTGTCTTCACTTATTTGCATATCAATCAATAGTTCGTACTTATAAAGCTGCTTTTCTGACAGGTTTATACTGTAAGTCCCCAGTGTCACTGATGAAAGGTAGTGGATGCTACCTGAAATGTCTGACCATTTCCCAAATCATGCCCAGTTGCTTGAGTAACTGTTTTTTGTCTTATTACCTGGATGTCTAACCTTCACCGATGTACATGTATAAAGGCACAGTAGTCAAACAAACCATGAGGAAGGATTTGCAGCATAATATTTTCCTCTGAGCAACCTGTGAAAAACCTTCTATTTTTGGTGGGTGCTTTTGGGGAGTGGCTGCCAGGCTTCTCAATTTATCAGATCTTGCCTTTCAGAGCACTTCTGGTGGATTAAAAGCAGTGTAAAAACACAGTGTGTCACCGCAAGTCTCTGTGATGTATTATGGTGAATGAGTGCACTGGATGATTGGTTCCATTATCCTGCAAGGGAGATGGAATTATGTGGTGTGTGGTGACATTAGGATTGGGCACTCTGTGGTCTTATATAAGTGACATTGCAATGATTGTCACTTTTGTTGAGTGACAATGATTGGCAGCATTGGTATGGAGTGACATTATTATGAGTGGCAGAGGTTTAAGGTGACATGACATTATTATTGGGCACTCTGTGTTCTCGAGTGATGACATTAATTATGATTGGCACACTGTGGAATGTGCAGCACTTTCACACACACGTGGCCCGAGGTCCTACCTTCTGTGACGGACGCACTTCCTTTTATTACGCAGCATGGAAGGAAAACAGATACTCAGTATTGCAAACAGACAAATGCAGCGATAAAAATCAAACTGTTAATTATGATTATTCATGCCTCAAAGCAAATCACACATCAACTACAAGTTTAGGGACAGAGACTTCAAAATATGTCTGCTGTCTTTCATTGGGACTAAATTAATGTATGTGATTCGTTAAGCATCACTTGTTAGACAGTCATCCATACAAGGTATAGATAATGCCAAACAGTTGAATCAGCTTTTAGTACATCTATTTCAGAGTGTATTTGGGTGCACCATATGAAATAAAGTAAAATGTCAGCAAAACCCAAAATTCTTAATTCTGATGAATCCAAATTCTAACCTCAAAATCTTAAACAAGTACTACAAAAAAGATTTTATCATTTTTCGCTAACTTCAGAATATACAATAAGCATCAAAATATCTTTACATTATGTGAACGTACAAAAATAGCACCCACGGAAAAGAATTGGGTGCACAGCTGCAAGTTTTGGTGTACTAAGGTGCACATGCACCCAGTATTTCCAGCCCTGCTATTTGTCCAAGAAAAGTCCACTAAGATACAGAGGAACATGTTCTTACCGTGTCATCCTGTACATATGTAGCGTACAGCTGTTTGATGGACTCCTTCAGCATCTTGGGGTCCTGGATGTAGGCCACACAGTTGTGCAGGTCTGTCTTGAAACGCCTGTTCATGGCCTCTACATCACGCACCTGTGAGGGGAGAGATGAGTCATTTTTAATCAAGTCTGCAATGATAGGTGGACTTACCTTAAGTTGACCAGGGTTCGAAATACTTTTTTATCAGGTTGCTCACTAGATAACCAGAGCAAAAAGCTAGGATGCCCATCAATATTTCAGGTTGCAGTAAACAGTGGCTTTTTATTTTAGAAGGTAAGCCACCTGTAAAGGTAATGACCAATCCGGAATGTCCATCACAATTAGAATATCAACCAATGAGAGAGCGGAAATTAGCAATTCGACCAATGAGAGAGTGACTGCATGTCTGTCAAATGTTTGCATTTCTATGTTTTGATGTTGGTGGGCAGGGCTTCAGGATCGGTCTGTTGCTCACATGCTAGCCAAGACAGGGCACAGTTCATTTCAGAAGGCATAACTTTTGTGCCAGGCAACCTGGTGTCTCCAAGTCTCACACAGAAAACGTGACTTTTGCAGCGAGAGTGCATTTTTCAATACCTGTTAATAGTATTAGGCTAAGCATAACCAAAAAAAAATTGGTGCAAAAAGGCTGACAGAAGGCTATGACATGAGCATCATGTACATGTTCAGAGTTAGAACTTTTGATCCAACAGAAGGAAGTTCTCTAACCTAGAGCTTTTGACCAGTTATTATAAATGGTATTCCTACTGTCAGTCTACTGAGGAAGACCAGAGTAACTGGTCAAAAGCTCTAGGTGAGAGAACTTTATTGTGTTGGGTCAAAAGTCTTAACTCCAAGCATACCAACACAGATGAACTTTCATGATAGCTTATTGTTCAAGTACTGACCCTCTGTCTCTCCTGGTGCATCTCCTTGTCTGTGGCCTTCAGTTTCTGTCTCAGCTCTGTGATGTTCAACTCTAGCTGTGTGTTCTGCTTGTGGAAACGCTCCAACTCACTCTCCATCTGTAAACACAAACAAACAAACAAACGTCAGGAATGAGAAAACAAACAAGCTAAATTTACATGGGGTTGTTACTATACATTGATGAAGGAAAGGCATAAAGGTAGACAACATTCATTACAGAATGTACAGTTGAACTGGTCAAAGAATCAAATTAACATTTTGAACCCTATTCATTTTAAGTATAAAAAGGGAATTTTAACCTTTTCCACTACATCATTAAATGGAATCATCATCATAACCTGGATTTCAGCACCAAGGACAGAACTCACATTGAGTACACATGTAAATCTAGGGAATGGTAAAGTAGGCCACACCAATTTAATTTGTTGGTTCTCGGAATGACCTCTTCATTTTTTTCAACAACAACAAACATTCTGGTTCTGAATCAACTAAAAAATGCTCATATTTTGCCCCCAACAGTTGAGGAAAGTCCTTTTCTTCCTAGTTGTTGCAGTTTTGGTTTAAATGTTTGATTAAAAGTTCAAAATTCATTGTCTAAATGTTAACCTAGCCTTTTGTATTTACTTCATGGCTCCTTTCATAGCATTTGGGGCTATAATAGGATGCCTTGACCCATTTTTATTTTTGATTTTTTTTTGCCCTGACGCTTCATATTTTTCCTGAAAAAAAATCTGAGAACCAACAAATTAAATTGGTGTGGCCTTAAATGTGAAATCTCACCTCCTGGATCTGTTCCTTCATGGCCTTGATGTCGTTCTCTCGAGGCTCGATCTGCTTCTTGAGCTCCTTGATCTTGTAGTCCAGCACAAACTTGAACTTCTCCAACTCCTGGTTCTTCTTCTTCAAGTCGTAGATTCTCTTTTCCTGTTAGCAAGAATGAAGACAGGTCAAAACAAGGTCAAGAACTATGCAAAAACAAAACAACAACAAAAAATTGGATCAAACTTTCCCCCAACCAAATTTCACATTGTTTATCTGAAAAAAATTATGGTATGGCACCCGCTGACCAAATATTTGGTTCCAGGCAGAAAAAGAACAGGGTTAGAAATACCCATCTGCAGTCTGTATTTTGCAGAGACATTTTCAATATTGTAGAAGAAAAATGAAGCAACCTGCAATTTTGCATACTAAAAAAATCAGGCAATTCAATGATGTTTAAGACCTTTTGTGTTTACTACTGACTCTATAATATCTTTTTCAAATTGGATGTAAAATGTTTGCTAACATGCAATTTTGTATATGCCATGGGTTTAGATCCGGACTTTTAATTGTGTATTTGCATAACGTATTTCCGAATTGCAGAACAACATTTTGATATTCTGCAATATTGCATTTTCTACTACTGTTTCTTGTCTTCCTTTACAGTCAAACATAAGAAAGAACAAACTGTACCTTGTCTTGGATAGTCTCATCTCGCTCTTGGATCTCCTTCTTCAGCCCGAAGATGTCCTTCTCCAGAGACTTGATGACAGACTGCAGCTTGGCGTTCTCATTCTTCAGTCGTTCAATCTCAGCCTTCAGCTCATCAATGTCTCTCTGTAGACTGGTAAACTGTGGAGAACGTTGTGTTTAAATTAGTGTTATTTTGTGAGTATTGTATAGATGAAAGAACTTAAACTTTGTGCATTGTAGCATGCATGTTCAAATGGATAGTGACTTTAGTTCAAGTTTTTTTTTTTAACAGAATTTAATGTCATTTTTCCCCAACCGGGGGTTAGACGTGCTTGCAATTGCACCAAGTACAAGTCTTTTTTTGAAGCAAGATTTTTATGGCTGGATGCTCTTCCTAACACCAACCCAAACCCTAGTAGGGCCCAGGATCCCTCTAACTGAGGGGGGAAATGTGTGTTAAGTGCCTTTCCCAAGGGCGCAAAGTTTAAAAGACTAAAATTCTGGATTTTGTTCACTAAGTCTGTTCTGATTTGGAACACTCCATTAACTCCATTGGGATAAAAGATCAAAATGAAGTCATTATCTTAAGTTCTTAGTTTAATGTTCATATATGGCCACGCCAATTTAATTTGTTGGTTGTCAGATTCGCCTCTTCATATTTTTCTGATTTGCAAAAAAAAAAAAAAGATTCTGGTTCTGAGTCAAGTCAAAAATGCTCATATTTTGCCTCTGTTGAGGAAAGTCCTTCTCTTCCTAATTGTTACGGTTTTTCTGTCTATCAATGCAGTGGTTTGATTAAAAGTTCAAAATTCCTTGTTTAAATATCAACCCAGCCTTTTGTGTTGACTTCATGGCTCCTATTGTAGCATTTGGGGCTATATATAGGATACCTAGACCTGTTTTTAATTTTACTTTTTATTCACCCTGTTGCTTCATATTTTTTCTGAAAAAATCCGAGAACCAATAAATTGAATTGGTGTGGCCTGAAGTCCTTTAGTCTGATGTGACTTAGATATCAAAACTGATCACCAACCTTCTTCCTCATGATTCCAGTCTCTCCCTTCAGCCTCAGGTTGGCCTCCTTCTCGTCACGAAGCTTCCTCTCGTACTTGTTCTTGATGTCCAGGATCTCGCGGTCGGCGTCTTCCTCAATCTGCTTCTTAGTCTCCTCGTACTCACGCATCTGCTGCCGAGACTCGTCATTGGACTGGAAGAAATAAAAACGATTCTTGTGTTAATAAAAGGTCATTGTTTCAACAACAGTGCTATTGGATTGTCAACAGGGTGGTTGACACTTTTGAAGGTGTAGCACAATTTGAAACAGTGCCAAAATGTTAGACCCTTTGCACAATATATACCAGGCTGGGTAAAATTTGTATTACTATTCTGGAATGGTGTGCCTCAGTAATACCCCATTCAGGGGTGGTTAGAGAGTATCAAAGAATTCTTGGGAAATATCCAAAAGTAGAACTTTTCCATTTATGTTTTTATGTTTACCGAAGGAAAACATTGTTTTTGCTCAGTTTCTTCTTCTTCTTCTTCAAACCTGATTTGTTGACGTCTGTCACCATTGTAACTGGTGATGGGTTACATAATGTTGCAATTTCATAGTAGGAGGGATTTAGACTCCTGTCACCATATACATGTAGGAGAATATGTTTAAGTAAGAATTAACTGAGCAGACCATATGCGAGGTAAACATTATGTATTTGCTTTGCAAATGTTACTTTTCTAGTTCAGTGTTGTCTTTCAGGCATAAAGTCTGTGAGTAGCCCATAACATCTTAGCCTTCATAGGTTATTTCAAAGCTTTGTGCTAAGACTATATATAGTACTACACATAAACTCCAGATGATAACTACGTCCCCTGACCTGTTCGAGCTGAGCAGTTTTCTCCTGTAGTTTAGTCTCGTAGTACTCGGTGAGCTCCTCCAGGGCCTGCTCCTTACTCTCCTCCATCTCCTGCAGCTGTCTCTCGTAGTCCTCCTGCATCTTCTGAGACTTGGCCTGCAGCTCCTGGTACTTCTCATACTCCAGCATCAGCTTCTGGTTATTGGCAGATTCTGTTGGGGGGCACAAGAAGACATTGGTTAGCGAATAATTTAACACCAACACATCCATAGGTGCACTGTGTCTATGTACAAGTTGGTAGAACATAGGATATTGGTATTTTCTTTTACACAACCATTAAAGACTTGCGTCGAGAAGCAGAACTCCAGTCAGTTTTGTCTCAATCATCAAGTTGGTAGAACATACTATAGGGTATTGGCACAAAAGGTATTTTCTTTTACACAACCAATAAAGACTCTAACCAAGAAGCAGAACTCCAGCCAGAAGCTCTGTACGCAATGTGAGAGTCTTTAATGGTTGTGTTAAAGAAATTCCTAATATCGTAAACTTTGTCTCCGTTGGCAGATTAAATAAGGGAAGAACTTATCAAGTTCTGCAAGAGTCTAGGAGGTATTTTGTCTGTCATCCCTTGTCTGACAAACAAACAAACACTGTTACAAATGTAGACAGTGAAGTAAAATCTGAGATTTTATACCTCCGGGCTTTTTATTGTATATTTTAATATGTTGTTTACAACAACAATTGTTGCGCGCCGCAGGACTAGGGTTTCAAACAATTTTTCGAGACCGGACACCCCTTTGTGCGAGGGGTCACCTTCGTGGACGAGACCGACAATACTTAATACACACCAAAGGTCAACGGTCACGACCACCTTCATGCTCAAAGGGGTGTTCTGGGGCCACCAAAAGGCATCATTTTCACGCCCGAAAACACATATACAATAAAAACAAAAGAACGTGCATCATCTGCAGCCCAATAGCAAAACATATACCGAGTCTCAAAAGAATCCGTCCACCCAAACGCAAGAAACAGCTGCGAACATGAAAATCTAAATCTCTCACAAAACCCTTCCGCGGAAGGATGTCTCCTCCCCCGGAGGTAATAATCAGCTCCACCCACCTAAGTCCTGCATCTCCTTGCTATGTTTCTCCATGACTTCAGCCAGCTCCTCCTCATGTTTGGCCTCCTCCTTGTCCTTGTCTGCCTTCAGGACTTGGTTCTTCGTCTTGAGGGACTCCATCTCCTGGATGAACTTCTCAGTCAGCTCCTTGATCTTCTCATTGTAGTTCATGTCTTTAAGACGGAGCTGGTACTCGTTCTCCATCTTGAGTTCCTCCACACGAGTCTTCAGCTCTGCCATGACTTGGTTCTTGAAGAAAACATGACACGAGATGTCAGTAACTTTAAGATACTGTATATATTTCATTTTGTAAGTGTTTGTAGCTTCACAAGAAAAAGCTAGGATAATGGTAAGATATCAGGCTCAGGACAAATACATGCTTTTTGATAGTTTTTTTTTTGCCACAACTTACTAGTTTTTATGCAACAATATTTTTTCCACAATATGGTTTTCTTACTAAAACTTATGCCACAGCTCAGGACAAAATCTGCTTTTTGAATTGTTTTTTTGCCATAACTTACTAGTTTTTTGCCATAACTTTTTTTTTATCACAATATAGTTTTTTGCCACAGTATGTTTTTTTGCCACAGTATGGTTTTTTGCCACAGTATGTTTTTTTGCCACAGTATGGTTTTTTTTTGTCACAACATGTTTTTTTCTACAACTTATGCCACAACTGATGAAGAAAATGTGAAAAGTTACCTTCTCCTCCAGGTCAGACTTGGTGATGAGGATCTCCTCTGCGTAGGTGATCTCCTTGTTCCCCTTCAGACCTCGCCCCTCCTTGTCTGTGATCTTCCAGATCATGATACAGGCATCGTCGGAGGCGGTGATCAGGTACTGGTCATCATAGGTGATGTGCATCTGGGGTGGATTGAAAAGGGAATGGTGGAAAATTAACATTAATATACATGTTGGGTCTGTCAGTAAAAATGTTTTGGACAAAGAACAACTTCTAGTACATTTTTTTGCCTAAAAATGGCCAAAAAACCTAAACAAAACAATTTTAAGAATGTATCCAAAACATGAAAAAAAGTGTCTAAGGGTATTTGGCCACTCTAACTTTGTGCTAAATTTCATGTCATTTTGACCATAAAATGAGGAAATTGAGTCCAATTTGAAGAAATGGCAGGAGGAGGAGGAGAGGAAATACAAGGTAAAACATTTCCGCTGTACCATGGTATGACTGTAATATAATAATGAGCAAAGCTATAACTTTTATCTGTCAGCAAACAGTTTTTTGTACAACATGTACATCCCCAATTGATGGCAGAAATGGAATGGTCCGTTACCTTGGTGATTGGCGAGCTGTGTGCCTGGTACTCCTGCCACTCCCCGGGTACGGTCAGCGGGAACTTGAGCGAGCGCAGCGTCCCATTGGACGTGCCGGCGAACAGCATGCGGCCGGAGTGCGACATGGCGACTTGTGTCAGCATCATGTCAGCAGCGTCTACATCTCTCAGGATCTGTGGAAATAGTACAAAATTGTTATTGAACACAAATGTCTCAAGTACAGGAACTTGCAAGACACAGGACAAGAACTTGCAGGGTCAACTTACTTTTTGGCATTCAACCAGCAAACAACAGGATTTAACACAAATTTCCTTTCCGGTCTTTCCCAGTGTGAGTGGTTCAAACCTTACAGTCCAGTCTTACGCAGCTTGTACTTACATTTTTTTTTGTACATGTACAAAACTGGTGTGTTACACCTAAAGAAGCGGTTTACCGGTTATGCAAAACAAACAAACTAGTAATAGCAGATTTTTTTTTTGAAAATGGCAAATACATGTATCTGCTGAATCAATTTTCTTTCATTGAGTTTCATTCAATCACTAGATTTTAGCATACTTTGCAACTCCAGATGGAATTGCAGTCTAGTCAGTCTATGCTGAACATGTGGTCCGTGCTTCTTACCTGTGAGTCTGCTATCTCCTTGATAGTTTTGTCAGATCCGACAGCGTAGGTTGTCTTGCCGTCAGGAGAGATGGCCACGCCCGTGTAGCTGCAGGACTTGAGCACGCTCTCGCCGTCACGGTGTCCCGTCCGCGTGTCCCACTCGTACACGGCGCCGTCAATACCGCAGGAAACCAGCTTGTTGTCGTCCTGACTCCACTTCACACAGCGAACCTACAGGCAGGAACAGCAAATAGTTATAAAACTTCCGCTAAAGGAAAAGAACAAAAAATTTAACACTTGTTACTCTAAAGATAGAAAGACACGAGACATTAATTTGGTCAAAGAATCAAATCAGGATTTTGAACCCTGGTCATCTTGAATATAAAAAAAAACATTGGGAATTTTCCCCTGTAAGTTTCAGTGGAATGATCATCCTAACATGGCTTTCAGCACCAAGGAGAGAACTCACATTCGGTACTTGTTTATTTGTTAATACATAATAGAAATCTAGGGAAAGAGTAAATTAAACGCATTTTGATGAATGACATTTTACTTAGCCCTTTTTGCTGTGGAATGTGCTTAATCATATAATAAAGATGATGGTTTGATCATTTTTTTGTGGACATGTCTTTCAGCACCAAGGACAGAACTCACATTCAGTACTTGTTGGTACGTAATGTAAATCTAGGGAAAGAGTAAATCAAATGCATTTTTGTCTAGGACCTTTAACCCTATCTTAAGGGCCTGCATGGGGGGTACTGATTTCGAATTACGCAAAATTTTTGCCGCCGCTTATGAAGTCTCAGAGCTGATTATGACTTTATGCTTTGCGGCTAATGTACTATTACGAATTACATTGATTTTTGGGGAGGCTGCCTACAGATTATGAAGACTAAAAAGGCCTGATTACGCCTTACGAAAAAGGGCATGTAGGCCCCCCTTTGGGGCATCCTTAGTCATTGGCCAGCCTTCTGGACAGTGTCTCTCAAAAGTCTAATCCAAGATTCTGCCTGAGGGTTTAAGATTATCACTAGAAGTGGAAGGATAAAGGACTGGGGAGAGGGGTTAGGCTGAGCTGGTTTTTGCAATGGATTTGGAGCTTAAAGCAAGGCTGGATTTGGCAGGGGGAGGCTAGATCCCCTATGTTGGATCTGACTGTGGATCTCACCTTGCCGTTGTGTCCCTTCAGGTTGTTGATGTTCTCGAAGGTCGAGGAGGAGTAGATCTGGATCACGTTCCCGTGGACCGCCGCGAACATGTGGCCGCCATTACTGAAGCAGCACTGAAGGACGGAATTGAGTTAAACTATTAGCATCTAGTAAACAAGCTCTGACAGCCGTAATATTTCTATCATAACTCCAGGAATAGTTACGTGTATGTCCTATGAAACATATGCAGCAAAAGTCCTTTCTACATTGTGTCAATAACGATTTTCTGGCCAGGGGAAGCTATGGAAAATCTCAATCTTCTAAGGAATAGGACTGGTAAAATTTTTGTTTCAACTTTAAGATTCATCACTATAATAGTACAAAAGACCTGACATATCTAGAAACATTCTCCATACATACATGTTCATATGAAAAACTCTTAATACCTAGAGTTAAAACATTATAACTCTTATCAAAGGAGATTATAAGCAGCACGTCGGCAGAACGTACTGCACCTGCACGAAACCTGTAATGTACTTAGTATTATGAAGAGCATAAGAGCACTTTGGCAGAACGTCTCATATACATGTAAGGTCATATTCACGTATATAAGGTTAACATCCCGTCTGTAGTTTTGAAATGTTATGTTGGAAAAGATAATTGTCTGCAACAGGCAAAATTCTGATGCAACGTTGACCAAACATCCAACAAAAACCATGAAAGCTCAGGGTTTCACACAGGCGCAGTACGTTCTGCTGATGTGCTATTGTAAGCAGATTTCAGGTACATCTCACCTCCCGACACCCCCTGATGGTGAACTCCTTGAATGTCCTGATGTCGTCGATGAGCAGGTTCATGAGTCGCAGCTTGTCGCTGAACCCGACCAGGATGTACAGGCCTGAGGGGTGCAGCGCGATGCTGTACGCTTCCTCCTGAAACTCCTTATACAGCTCTAGAGAACTGGGGAAGAGCAAGTAGTGGTTAGCAAATTAGACTTTACTTTGCTCTATTTTCTCCAGCCACAAAACTGGAAAACAACAATTAAAATAGCATAAGTGGATTATCTTTTTTGTTGGCTTTATATGAAATTTTCCCCGTCTTTGTAACTAGTTCCGGATTTGTAAAAAATGTTCAGGTTCAAGTCGCAAAAAAACCTACAAAAAAATCATGTCACATTCCCAATCATGTCACATAGTACAAAACTTGTGCTGCAATATGAAAAAAAAAAACATAGCCATTGGGCATCGTCAAGTGTCGGCCTCCGTAAATTATGTGGCCACGGTTTTACTCTGCAAACAACATATCTTGCTTCATATCATGCCCCATTTTCCATTGAGAAATGTTAACTGAGAAGTCCCTTCCGTCTTTTGAATATGCCCTGGGTTTAGGTCCAGACTCACAAGTCCCGACCTGAACCTAAACCTCTGGACTTGAATCTGGACCTGAACGTTTAGGTGCACAGCACCCTGGTAAAAAAAAACAAAGGATGGGATTTTTACTTACTTGGTTTCATAGTTCCAGATGCGGATGGACCTGTCCAGCGAGGCAGTAGCGATGAGAGGTTTGCGGATACAGACATCCGTGCCGGTGACACTGCCATGGTGGAAGGACTGGGACAGGACCTCAAACTTAGCAAAGTCTCCCTGTGTCAAGGTGGGAGAGACTTCAGATTAGTACACTTTAGAATCAAACACTAACTAGTAGAAAGGTAACACAAATCTCTGTTAATTCTCTGTTAAATCTTACTCAAACACATTCATATACCAGTGCATTTTGTATATGGTGACAGGAGTCTAAATCCCTCCTGCTATAAAATTGCAACATGATGTAACCCAACACCAGTTACCATGGTGACAGACGTCACGTGACCATTGGTGTTTGGAACGGAAGAGGAAACAGAGCAAAAACAATGTTTTCCTTTGTTAAACATAATTATGTTCACCTACCCAGTGGAAAACATATTGTTTTTGCTCTGTTTCTTCTTCTGTTCCAAACACATAAGCTCAATGACTGGGACCAGACGTCTGTCACCATGGTAACTGGTGCTGTAGCAGACACCCTGTGGTGTCGGGCTACATTATGTTGCAAGTTGCAGGACAGACTTCGAATGGTGTTACAACATATATTAATGTGTTTGAGTACGAATGAACAGAGCAGTAGTTTGTTAGGCAAGACCGTTTGAGGCAAATGTTACTTTCTAGTTAAACATCAAACCTTCTCCCAAATATTGGTGCCAAAATATGAATTTTTACGAGTACTTTTCATAAACGAGTACTGCTATTCCTACCTTGCCGATGTCAGCACTGGACAGAGAGATGTGGTAGAGTTGGTTCTGGTCAGTACTGGCCACCAGGGTCTCCTCAGAGGGACTGACCGTCAGACAGCGGACCTCCTGGGCCTCGGCACGGCTGGGGTCGGTACTGTGCTGGTCCTGGGGGATCTAAGGCAGACAGGGGGTCAGTACTGGGGGGGGGGGCAGATGCAAACTTTGGACAAAACGTTTTCATATTTGGATCTGAAAGGGTGACTCAAGTGTACATGTTACTGAGGAAAAATAGAAGGGGAAAGTGTTTGTTCTCAAACTTTTTAAAAGAAGCATCCAGCAATATTTTTGGAATCACATGTACCATGATCTTATCAGCAGTATAATCAAAACTTGGATAGGGAGTGTGAGGAAGATAATTTCAGCTACTGTTTTTCATTTCAAAGAGTATCTCTACTGCTAACAGCAGGAATAAGTAAATATAAGAAAAATATTCTAGCTTTGTCCATTTATTGAAAACAAACACAGTGACTTCTTTACGACAAAATGTTAGATTTTGAGTCGTGTCTTTACCCTGATCTCCCTGGTTTTCTTGTAGAAGTCCTTGGCGTCTTCAGTTTTCTCGTAGATGTGGACGGTCCCAGCCCCTCCCGCGCAGGCAAAGCCCTTGGAGTACGCGGCCACGGCGGTGATCTGCGGGGGACCGCCGGCCGCGCCCGAACCCTCCGTCACACTGCCCAGACTGGACCGGTCACCTTCCCGTGTTCCCATGGAGACAGCGAAGTCACTCTTCATCTCACCCGACTCAAACAGCAGCAGACGGCCGTTGTCTGTTCCCACGATCACGCGCTCGTCTGATACCCACGCCTGGGGGATAAATATTTGTTTGTTTGTTTGTTTGTTTTTGTGTAAATTTCTTCCTGGAGTCCATAGTGAATCATCAGATAGTAGTGTTTGTACCATTGCACACTGGGGCATGCCCCTACTCTTTTTAGAAAGGTGTGGTGGGTTCTTTAACATGCGCAGGGTGTGGCTCTCCCCAAACACAGGACCTTCGTTTAACGTCCTATCCGAGGGACGTCACTAACCAAAGCTACATGTAGGTACTCATTTTCACCTGAGTGAAATATCTTCTGTCAACTTCTACTGACATATTCTTGTAAACGGAGGCATTGTGTATGGTAGAAAAAAACTTAGTATCGTAGGCATTTATCTCAGAAATATCATAATTCATGCAACCAGTACAATTTTCCCACAATGGTTTTGTTTCAAAATCTATGGTAATTTAACATCAGTGCCCCCTACCTGTGACAAGTAGTTCTGCGGCTCAGTCTTCTGGAAGGCGAACTGTTTGAGGTTCCCCTCACTGTAGCGGAACAGTTTGAAGATGCCGTTTCCGACCACGCAGATCTGCGTATTGTCCTGTGGGTTAAAGGTCACCTGGGAGAAACAGAATAAGTTCAGAATTGTATTGTATTTGATTTGAAACAAATACTGTTATTTTCTCTGTAATGTTTAGTATGTTACTGTTTATATTCTTCTCATGTTTACCTTTGTAGAAGGAAAACATATTGTTTTTGCTCTGTTTCTTCTTCCTGTAATTCTCCAAGCAAATAAGGCCAATGACCTCAACCAGAGGTCTGTCACCATGGTAACTAGTGTTGGGTTACATCATGTTGCAATTTTATAGCAGGAGGGATTTAGACTCCCATTGCCATATATATGAATGTGTTTGAGTAAGAATTAATAGAGCAGACCATATGTGAAGGTAAACATTATGCATTTGCTTTGCAAATGTTACCTTCAGGGGTGGGAAAGAATTCATACGAATTTTACGGAATACATACGAATTTTACAGAATTCATACGAATTTTACGGGATACGTACGATCCACTACTCGAAAACATACGAATTTTACGGAATACATACGATCCATTACCAGAAACATACGATCCTTACGGAATACATACGATCCATTACACGGAAACATACGATCCTTACGGAATACATACGATCCATTACACGGAAACATACGGACCTTACTAATTTGGTGACCGGCGCCTGTATCACCGAGTCTCAGTCTCGCCCTGCTATTTGGCTTAAAATACAGACTAAAATGTCGCCAAGAAAGCCCACATAAGTGCAGGTTGAGGTTCCTGGTGTTTAGCAGGACGGGATAAGCCCTTGAAGTCCTTAAAAACCAAGATATTCTATGAAGAAATGAAAATACACAATCCTTCGCTAGAGTAGAGTCCGACATCTTGAATTTGCCGCGGAGGTCACGTGATCCAGGCGCAGGTCACCAAATTAAGTAAGGATCGTATGTTTCTGGTAATGGATCGTATGTATTCCGTAAAATTCGTATGTTTCTGAGTAGTGGATCGTATGTATTCCGTAAAATTCGTATGAATTCCGTAAAATTCGTATGTATTCCGTAAAATTCGTATGAATTCTTTCCCACCCCTGACCTTTCTTGTTATTAGTAAGTGTTCCTACCTGGTAGATGGGGTTCCCTGTCTGATTGGTTGTCTTGGTGAAAGCCATGACCTTTGACTTCTCCCAGGTCCAGTACACCAGGACCCAGTCTGGACGGCCGCCCTGGTGAGGAAAAATCACAACTTCAATAAAGGCTCCGCTCACGAGGTGTTGCCAATAAGGAAGTACAGTGCATGTCAATTAATGCATCGGATACTACAAAATGCATTGCTTATTCTGCCAACAACCATACCAAGTATGTAGTCTTAAGAACTAAATACACAATCTCATGTATTCTGAGTTTGTCTTGTAAGAAGTACATGTATGTTACTTAAGTTATATCTTCATCTAGTCCATGTACATGTATGTATTAAAATGAAACACAGAAAGGACAGACTGACATCTCTCCCATGCTGTCTCCTTATTTTCCACCAACAATGTGGGTTAAAAAAAAAGAGTAAAAAGGGGAGTTTAGTCAGTGTAGAATTCATTTGCTCACGTAGAGGGGAAAATTAACCCCTCTCGTGGACTCTCCTGGTCAACTATTTCCTTTTTTTTTGCCAAATTCTAGGATCCGGATGTACCAACATAGGAAGGCCTGGTGGAGGCTACTATCTCCTTACCTGTGCTATCAGGTATCATAAACAGACATCTCTCATCTTACCTGTGCTATCAGGTACTTGGAATCCGGGGAGAACGCCAGGCTGACAAACTCTGCTGATTGGACGTCGGGAGACGTCAGGACTTTCCGTTTGCGTAGCGAGTGCAGGTCGTAGATGGTGACCATGGCTTTCTCGCCTTTCTCCGCGATCGCCACGTACCTTCTGTTGGGGCTGACGGCCATGGCGGTCATACCTGGGGAGATGATATGTTGGATGGATACGGTTGATATATTGGATGGATGTTTATTTATTTTTGATATGGTTGATATATTGGATGGATGTTTACATATTTTGATATGGTTGATATATTGGATGGATGTTTATATATTTTCATATGGAACTGACATACAGAATTGAGCCTCGTCAAATCATATTTCATTTCACAGCTTGTGTTTTCATAACTATGGCATATCACACCACAGTAAACATTAACAATATTTCCACAATATTGATTGCACTTCAAACATTTCTATTTATCTCACACCATTCTATGAATCTTCTCTCAGTGCTATATGTTCTGGCACCTCTTTGTGTCAAATTTGAATTCGGTTACATGCGAGAGCCTACGATGAGAAGTATATGGTTCAAGTCCAGGCCCTGCTTCTCCCCAGGCCCTCCGATTCTTCTCTTACTCCCTCTATCCACCACACCAAGACCACCCCACTTTCTTCTTCTTCTTTCATTTTGAGGCAGCCGCCTTCAACTAGCTGAAGATTCTGCTGCCTTTTGTAGCTAATACAAGATGGGGTTCGCCAGGTCTCCATCCATGAAAGTGCCTTCCTCAAGAGCACAAGATCTAGATCAGTGACATGGCAGGGTTTGAACCGGGACCTCTTGGTTCTGAACGCTCTGCCGTTACACCACATTACCCCACTTACCCTGGCTCTTGTCTGACGCGGGGATGAAGCGCTGCGCCTTCTGGTCGATGTTGTACAGGATACACTGTAACCCCGCCGGGTAGACCACGGTCTGCTCGTCCACGTAGCTGATGTTGTTGGCGACCGTGGACGCCATGCCGAACATGTGCCGCTGCTGGGCTACGGCGATCGCCATGGTGACGGTTGGATCTGACAGGTGATTGGCTGGAAACTGCATCAGTAGAAAGAGAGATGGTTTGTTTGTTTGTTTGTTTGTTTCACATAACTGGTAAACTGCCTTCAGGCGTGACACACCAGTTTTCTACATGTAAGTACAAGACCGGACTGTAAGGTTTGAACCACTCACATGGGGAAAGACCCCTACTCTTTTTGGTAACTGCGGTGGGTTCTTTAACGTGTGTGGGGTTCTTCCCAAATAGTTGAAAGTTGAAAATAGTATCACTCTTGACACTACATAATAATGGATAACAACATTTGGCAATCAGTTACCTTAATAACGACTAAACAAGAGGCAGTAAACAACAATACTATGGCCTGCCTCTCTCTTTTTTATTTCTATAAATCTTACTAAATGTATGTACAGTACCCAGTTCAACAAATTCTATCAAGTACTAACGGTACATTTATAAGGGTCTTATAATATACTAAACACGTTAGTAACGACCAAGGGATGGCTAGGCGGACGGACATTGCTGGTACTCATTAATGGTACTAGTCTTTAATACTTACTTACTATTAAAACTATCTTACAACACGAGAGATACACGTTCGTCCAATCCAGGAGTATGAGAACCAACTAAAGATTCACTAAACAGCAAGAAAACAGTCTACAACACAAGGAATACTTAATGTTTTGGCACGAAAATGCTTCTAGACGTTCCCTACAGTTTTGAGGGCAAATACGTACATTATCTTACCGACTTAACTCACCTTAAACTGCTAGAATTGATCCAAATGAACTCAGTACTGCAGATTGTCCGTCACCCGATCTCTTAGTTGTTGTCGTCTGGCTCGTTGCCGCGCACCCAACAACAGACCATACCATTCAAAAATAGGTAGATCATAAAATTAGAACACTTCTTCTTTACATAAAAAAAAACACAAATAAGAAAACGAAGTTATCGAAATACATATAATAGTTGCTAAATGATTATAATAGTACAGTCAAATTTGATAAAATGTTTTAAACCTTAGATAAAAAATAATATCTAATCGGACTCACCGTTGTAATGAATGATCTGTTCTCTTCCAATTCTCGTTCTGTCTTCTCGCGAGATTTGATAGAACGCGTGGAAAAGGCGACCCCTATCAACTAAAGTTAGAATTGCAGCAATAACTGGGCGCAAGAAACACAGCGACAGGCAACCGGCTTTGTACTAGTATCAAAATTGTAGTTTACGTTGATCTCTGCCATAACCTGAGGTTTTGTAACTACTGAAACGGCGCACTATGCTCCTAAGAACTTTGATAAGATATAAGCATGCCCAAGAACGCTGTGCGATGGTTTTATTTGGGAGAAACCGCTCCGATTTTGTGTCCTGCCCCCCCATCGTGACATATTTGATCACTCGCCAGCAGACGACACAAACGCCAGACACAGCTGAACTTCTTCAGAACGAACTTTCCAAGTTTTCTTACCTTCACTGCCACGTTCCTGAGGTTGTGCAGGTTTGTCAGAGAGACATGTTGGTTCACGAGAACTTTATCACAGAGGAGGAGGAACAAATACTGTTCGAGGAGGTGGAGCCGAAATTGAAAAGACATCTCAGATATGAATACGACCATTGGGACGATGTGAGTCCTTTTATATTATGATTATAAGTGGTAGAAAATGCTCTGTTCTATTCCCCCCAAGAGTACAATTAACTAGATGTTATTCTTTAAGATAGAAATGTGCAATTTGTGTTTAATTATATGCTTCATATCATATGGTCCCTTGCAAATAGTGATGCTGCAAATGAATGTTATTTTACATAACTGATGAATTGTGTGAATGTATGTTTACCTTTGCTCTTCTGTTGTTTCTTCTTCCTCTTCTTCTCCAAACAAGTAAGGTCAATGACCTGAACCAGATGTCTGTCACCATGGTGCTAGTACGTAACTAGTGTAATAATAATGTTACAATTTTATTACAGAAGGGATTTAGTGTCACCATATCTATAACAAATATTACATCAAATTATATGAATGTGTTCTATGAATGTGTTATATGAATGTGTTATATGAATGTGTTCGAGTAAGAATTAACAGAGCAGACCATATGTGAAGGTAAACATTATGCATTTGCTTTGCAAATTTTACCTTTCTATGTTTCTTTGCACATCTCATTTCAGGCCATCCATGGGTACAAAGAGATCGAGCGATCTGATTGGTCGGAGCAGAGCCAGCCGATCCTCCAGCGTGTGCGGAGACTAGCGTTCCCTCCAGGTGTCCCGCAGCTGCACCTGGTTCACGTGCTGGACTTGGCGAAGGACGGCTGGATCAAACCACACGTCGACAGTGTCAAGGTGAGAACTTCATTTACCTGTCCCACCTATATGACCACCTGTCTGAATGTATGACTTAAACAGTGCAACAATCCCTCAATCATACATACACTCTGCCACACACACACGCATCCACATACGCACACACACACACACACACACACAAAACTCACAATATTGTAACAAGTCATTCAAAATTCCAGTTTGTTGACATTGTTTGAGTCACTTTAATTAAAAAATTTGATGTAAATCTTAACTTTCATTGATAGCAAAATATGAAATATTCACTCATAATCCCTTCCCATTTCACATTGACTGTATATACAGTACTGTATCTTTCTATCCTGTCTCATAGTCATATTGTCAGACAGTCACTAAGGCCTAAAACAGTACAAGTTTGATGCTACAAGGCTGCCTCAGCTGGAAGAAGGTTAACGTCAGTCCCTGTTCCAGTTTGCAGGTAACGCCATAGCCGGCCTGAGTCTGTTGTCTCCTTGTGTGATGAGACTAGTGCATAACGACAACAAGGCCTGGGTGGCAGACGTGCTACTCAAACCTCGCTCACTGTATATCATGAGGTATGTACATGCACATGTACATGTAGCTTTCTATCTAAATACATGTAGTATATACCTCGTACTACTTTTCTTTGGATGCGTAGTCCAGTGGTTAGCGATCCTGTCTCTGGACTAAGAGGTTGGGAGTTGGAATCCCGGCTGTTGTCGCTCACCCAACATGCATGCTACTGTTTAGGGTCACAGTCCTTAGGATGGGACGTTAAACCGTGGTCCACTATTCATTGTGCCTCTTGAAAAAAGCTAGGGGAATTTCCCAGGTACAATGAACCTGTAAATACTGTACATATCTCTGTCACGATCAGTGAAAGAGTTGTAGCTGTTCAATGAGCTAAACTGGTTCGAGATCAGTTTCTTTGTCATTTTAATTTTGCTCAACTTATGAAAAATAATACTTAATACAGGGCAGTTGTGACATAATACATATTGTCTCTGAAATCTAGGACATTTTATCCCCCCCTACAGGGATGCCATCCGCTATGATTATACCCACGAGATCCTGAAGATAGAAGAGTCCAAGTTCCGTGGAGAGGAGGTACCAAGGAACAGACGCATCTCTGTAATCTGCAGAAACGAACCACCTACGTCGACAACAGACTGAAGAAATTTGACAAAACTTTACCTCTGTAAATTTCAACATTTAGAACTGAAAGTTCTTCCCCAATATCAGGCCTAAAAATAGTAATAATGCTAAAATGGATGTCAGATTGAAGTGTAGCTGTGATGTCTTCAGTTGAAGTGGATCCCAGCAGAATTGAAGGCATGAAGAACTCTGCAATAACAGAACAAACAGGACTAACTCTAGATCTGTCATCTTCTGGTTTATCATTCAAATGTAAATATCATTCAAGAAACCAAGAATAGAACAAAGACTCTAACATAATGAAAAGAATCAAACTAATAAAAAAAAATGAGGCCATTGAAAAGTATTTTCAGTCGTTCACTGGATTATGTTTTAAGATACAGGACTGGCATATTGTACTTCTATGCTCCTTTCTGTGCCAGGGAAGTTACATAAAATACTTTGGTTATATCAACAAAGCTACTTGAAACACAAAACTGACAGGAGTACTATATTAGCTGGTAAATGATAAAAAACCCTCCATGAAAGATTGTGGCTCACCCTAAGAAGTCATCAATGTCCATGGACCGCGCCCTCTTCTTGTCCAAACTGTTGGTCTCCAGGATGTCTGTTACCTTCTGTTTCATGTCAAAGTCTTCTGGGATGGGCTGATGAAGACAAAGAGATGTGTCATTCCCAAGAACAACAGTAGTCTCACATGTTGACAGTATGTTAGGGACATACATACACGATCTGTTCTAACATACGCAAACTGTCCTAAGAGAAAAGTAATATCCTGGTGCAAAAATTCCATGTCATTAGGAATTTTAATTGGCAATCAGAGCATCATTCATCACCTGTACATCCTATAATTCTACTTGAACATACAAAGCTGACCGGTGGCACTTACAATGTTGTTGAAAGAACAGTGTATTCTGTAGTTCTTCTCCAACAAACTCAGAACTTTGGAGTTCCTGCAGATGAAAGAAAGCACGCATTGTGATGCATACATTTTCAAGATGTGTAAAAATGTACAAGTTTCACCAGGGCTTCATCATAAGAATCTTATAGAATATAAATAGAAAGTTTGTACATGCAGCAAATGCCATGTGTTAGTTTATTTTAGTTTAGTGAGAGGGTATGGAAAGACCGTCCTTGGAAAGACTAAGTTTTAATCTTTCATATTAACACAATTAAGAGGTATTATTGAAGTCCTGTAGACTCTCCTGGGATAGAGGAAGAAGTGATTAGTAAGGTGTACTAACTTGAAGGCTGCTCCCAGAGTCTTGTTCTTCCTGAGGAATGCTATCCTCACCATCCCATCCCACTCCTGTGGGAACACAGCACAGACAGGTATTATATAATCATATCTATAAATATCACAATCATGTACATTTTGTATAACCAGAAGTACACTGTACAAAATGTACTGGTACACTTGCACATAATGGGGTGCAGAATCAGATCTAATACAATATATATATCACATATCCATCATATCAAAGAAAGTTCTTCTCAACTAAAGCAATACCACACAATGCTGTTCCATACCTACATGTACATGTAAATTAAATGTATCAATGTAACCCTTTTCATTATCATAAGGCACTGTGATTTCTATATATTAAATAAACTGTTATAGTATCTTTATTAAAACTTTTCTACAACAGTATTTGATACATTTTTCTAACCAAGCCATGAAAACATGTTTAAACTCCACTTAATCAGAACTGCTGTAAAAGGGGATCTGTTTTTTTCGAGTCACAAGCAGCAAATAAGAGCTGCCCACGTATGTGCTGCTAAGTGCATTATGGGATATCAGGGGATATCTTCCATTTTGATGACTGTTAGCCTGTAACCCTTAGGCCACAGTAATTTTTATGGATGACATCAGCGTGCGTATTAATTTTGCCTGATTTAGGAAAAAAAGAAATTTTGTTGTCTTTATTCTGACAGTGGTCAACATGACCAAAATGGGCAAAGATGTCTTGCCATGCCGGAAGGTGGATGGCAGATAACTATGAAGAGAGGAAACAAGAAAAGGCTCTGATTTAATGTTTTGTTTCTTACTTTGATGCAGTGATTTGTGATGTTGGCTGTGTATATGTGATGTTCCCACTGAACTAAAACCATTTGTACAATGATTGAGTCAAAATTTCAAAATGTGGGAATTGTTTTTTTCAGCCCGCCTTGTTTGTTTTTTTCGCCCGCTTGCATTAGATTTGGAGTCTGCGGAGGATGTCATCCATAAAATTTACTTGCTGTGGCCTTATCTCTACCTCCCGATGCCCAGGAGAAATAAGCAGGGCACAGAAGTGGACATTATACAGCAGGGAGGAACTGGAAATAGCCCGAACACCGAGGCAGCTTGCCGCCTGCCCAAATGTCACGCATGCCTTGTCTATATCAGAGGACCTTTATATATATCCACAGTGTTCTAATAATAGTCATGTAGCCTCTTGACCCTTTTGTACTGAGGCAAGCTGTCTACCTGTGGTACATATAATGGCTTGTCACTGAAGGAGATGTCTTAGTGAACGCAGGAGTCACTAAAAGCTAAGTGAAGACTTGGTCGTAACAAGTGAAGGAAAGATAGTGTATGGGTAACCTGTAATTCTATTCCAAGCGTGCATTCCTTCCATTGTTTTGCGTGCCTCGCTTATCACGAACTGTGGCCACGCCACCGCTAACGACACAACACGACACATTCCTCACCCCCGCAGACACTACATGGCACGTTCCGGGCATGAGTGATCAAAGGTGACCGCCGGCCTGTACCATTTCAGGTGCCATTTTGGGGGGATAGTCTTGCAGACAATCAATAAAACATCTGCAATGACCAAATTCTCTAGCTGTCACTTTGCGGACACTACATCGAAAATAGTATTCATCTTAAGTGCTGGAATGAAATGATATAGAACTTAGAGTAGATTTATTGTTATATTTTTAACAACTTAAGTGTGTGTGAGTCTTAAAACTTGTCATGTATTTACTGAATTTGAATAATTACTTGAGATTGCGAGGGCAACGAGGTCATTTTGACGGATATAGCACCAGCCGGTTTTGCCCGGTGGAACCCACAGGCATGCCTCAGTACCGGCGGGATATCCGGTGCCGCACGTTCGCTCCAAAACCTCGGAATCTCTCGGAATCTACCTCATCCAATGGGCAAGGTAGGTCATCTAATGACAGCCAACTCTGTCAATTCGTGAATAGTACACGTATGTATCACGAGCCTAAGAATAATGCCTTCAGTAAGATAATATGTAATTTTACTAAAAGTTTAAGAATGATGCATACAGTTAGCAGAAATGTATAACTCTGCCTCAGACTACATGAAACTGAGTTAATTCATTGAACCAAGCTTTAACGAAGACATTCTAAGAATGCAGTCAGAGCTAGTATGTTATGCAGACATAACAACCACTAAAAGCCATAATACGCAACAATAATAAGTGTGCACTAAACAACCAAGCACACACGCACTTCCAATGGCTTCATGCCATTGCTATGTATAAAGTGGGTGGGAGACCTCGTGTCCTATATATGAACAGTTAGCGCGGATGTTCTGAACGTATTTGGAGCTTGGAACATCTGGATTTGTGCACAGTAGAAACCACAGGTATGTGAATGTGAGAGAGTAGCTTGTATTACGTAGAAAAATGTAAATCTGCTTGTTTCACACAGTCGTGTATGTACATGGAGCCAAATCATATTGATCATAATAAGTATTACTGTAAATAACTATTGGCGTGACTACCTTAAATTTTCATAGCGGTAAAGGAATTAGACCCCTTTTCAAAGACATTTCAATTGCAAAGAAAAATAAGAAAGTTTATGTTAATAGGAATTGTTGTTCTTAAAAATGGAGCTCAAGATGACACCTGAAATGCTGAATGAAGAATATAAGAAAAACGTGCAAAAAGTATAATATCTTATGTATACTGTTATACATTAAAAGGTAATGGAGGCTACTTCTCAATTCTATAGTCAACTGGTATTAAGTCCTATTATTGATCCTATAAAATGCTTCTTAATTTTATGAAATGTTAGTGTCAATCTTTCATGATGCTGTATTACCGGTACCGGTAGTGAACTCATGAATAATATCAAGAACAATTATAGCATCATTTTTTGACACAAATTTGTCTGGTGAACTAGTAAAAAAAGGCAAAGCTTCTCACACTAAGTAAGATTGTAACATAAAAGTAGAATTCTCAGTAATTAACCACAAGATGACAAGTCTCCCTGGCTGGTGCCTACCTAACTCTGCTATCAGCACTGTTGTCTGAAGGACACACACCCAACATTGTCTGGCATGTTATCAGTGTGCGGTGGAGGGAAGCCTGGAATAACTAGGATGGTGTGGAGGTCCCTCTGGTTCAAGTAGTGCAGAACAAACCAGTCAAGTTCACAAACTCACAGCATTAGCCAACGGGAAGTTTGTATGTGTCAGACAACTCGGAAGGCTTCAAACACCAACGTACAGGTTTTTGTTTTCTTCTGTGATCACAGACTAATACTAATCTTAATGATCATTATATTTCATTATTTTTTGCCCAAATGTTGTAAAGTTTTTGGACGATAGTTTGACAGGTTAAATTCTGGTCTTTCTTTTTTTTGGTACTTTCACACAAATACAGCCTCAAAATATGTTGTTGTATATTTCATTTTTGTGTGTTTCACTTCACTTTCACAACAAGTGTCAGAGCTTCCCTATAGAAGGCAGAAAACCAAATTGCAAAGCGTAAACAAGAAATGGATTGGTCCACAAATTAAAACAGGAAATTAAAAAGCACTTTAATCAACACTCCATGCCTGTGCATCTCTCTCTCCCACAGATCTCATGACTGGGACGTGTGTGTAGAATTTTAATTCTGATACTGACTGGCCTGTGACAGGCATGTCCTCTCATCTCATTAGTCACTTGAAGGCCCAGACATCTTGACAAAGTTGTTACTTTTGTTTGCAGTGGATTATTAGCACTCGTTAGCGGGCCAATCAGATACGTCCTTTTATTTCTGAGAGGAGTGCCCAAACTTTCTGTTCAGGTCTGGTTTCAAAGCTGAAAAGCTGATGTTTCTCCTGGGACAACAGCTACGTTTGTTCACTGCAGCTCATGGATGGCCCCGTAAAGTACAATGTTTCCTTTTCCTGCCACAATATTGACCGTTGGAGGGTTGGCAGTTTCGTGTGAATCCTAAAAAGGACAGCGGTCCACACGCCCTGGTTTACTCACCTCCAGATAGCGGCCAGAGGTGCCAGGACACTACTGGACAGTTTGCCGGACAGTCACGGCACACAGGAGTGGACTCCGTTTGGAGAGCTGAATTCTGAGTTAAACTAAAGCGACACTCCTGTCAGAGATGAACATTCTGGTGATTCTCGCTGCGATGAAGCTGGTACCAGACCGGATGGACGTAAGACCGCAATCTTATCTTTGCCTTCTTGGCTTACGCTGATGTCATCTTAGACATCAACGCTTCTCCTTCAGACCTACGCCCTTGGAAATGACTTGAGAATGATCCTAACATCCTTTCTTATGGCTGGTATTATCTTTAGCACATTTCAAGGTATAATCATTATTTTATGATGAAAGTCACTCTATATTTGGCAAAACACTTCTAGAAAGCTGAAAAGATACTATTTTCTGGAGACTTTTGAAGTCAAACCATCAAATTTATTTCACTGCATATGGACGGTGTCTAGTTTCAAATTAGTAGCACATAGCAAGACCAAAGTAGAATAACCAGAATGCTGATGTCTAAACAACATCTTATCTTCATCTGTTGCTTTGGGCTAATGCCTTTGGACTGTCAGCAGGGCTTCCGACTTTGACGATGGATATCTCGGGTTGGAGTCAAAGACGGCAGCAGAAGTAACTTGAGTTAAGCCGGTGGCTAGATGCACTTAAGTCCAATTCCTTAGTAATGCTTGCGATTTAATCTGAGTGATCTAAGCTTAGAAATAATTGCTTTCCTGATATTTATTTTGTTCTTCAATGTGACACTACAGAAAATTTGCATCTACACAGTACAGTTGTGAAGACTAGTGTATTATACTACATGTATCATTATATATATATGATAATACTATTAAGTTAAGCTATCTTTTTGGATCCACTTGCCCTGAAAATCTTCACAATACAATAATGAAATGGTAAAATTGTCTGGAAACGTTTTGCCAATTTAACTTTTAAATGTGAAACTTATTCAGAAAAGATAGTCACTATTCCACCAACCTTTATAATAGTTCTGAATTTTTGCACCAATTCTGTAGTGAATGCAAGATGTAAAATGTAGATGTAAAATACACTACATGTAGGACAGTCTACCAGCACTAGCCTCTATGATTGACACGGACAAGAGACAGCACTTCTCCAGGGTTATGTGTGGGTCACAGACAGAATCTGACCCTCTCAATGAAAACGTCAGCCAAAATCTGCAGCCCTCATCTGGCACCTACTGTCCATACAAGAACCTGTCACTTAACAACTAACATTAGTCATACTGGAGATGCCCTGATATCATAGCAAATGGAGTTCTCAATTGTGCACATTGTACTTAATCCAGTACACAAAATGTAGATAAGATTCTTAGAGTCGTACATGAATAATGATATCACCAGTGTCAGTTACAGTATAAAGAAAGGGAAATCTTATAATTGTTATGCATGTATGGTACATTATTCTGAAATATATCATCTGTCATAAATGTTGTAAGAACATGCTGTGTATACGTTAAAAATCTAATAACAGTACCCATATATTTGTTTCACTCTGGAATGAATACCAGGAATATTGAGGAAGAAAATTTATTTAATGCTCGATCACCACTAACGTTATATCTGTCAGGAATGACCTGGCAGTTTTGATCTATTATGCAGTTTTCAAGAAATTCCTGGAGCTCCTTTCCCCTACATACATATGTACATAAATGTACTTATAGAATTACTACATGTGTATTCCGTATCGCCTGAGGTACCAGCCCGACCGTGGGTCAGATCGCCCAACGGCTGAAGGCCGGAGGGAGATCTGATTCGCAGGAGGGCTGGAATACACCGTGTAGCATTTTATTTGTCATACCCACCAAAGAAAACAGACATTTCAATGTGAAATGTGCCAAAATTTCATGTATCTAAACAAAAAGTGTAACAGCATCAATTCCAACATCCGAATTCGGTGTTCGAAGTTTTGAAAGCGGCACACTCGTGCAAAACGCATTTGAATTATTCTATGGAACATTTAGAAGCCTGTGTGATACTGGTATAAAACTAGAACCCCGGACCTGGGCCATACAGCATGGACCGGAACACCCGTATCGAACGTAATTGTAGCCCAGGTATGAAAATAGTTAAAAATATATACATTTATTCCTCGTATCCACAGGACCCCCCCGGCAGCAGGATGCGTACATTTCTCCTCCTGGTGGTGCTGAACGTTGCCGACTCCCACATCTTCGCCCAGCCGACCACCCAGCAGCTGGGCTGCCCGGGGTGCTGCGGGATGACCGACAACAGATACGCCCCCAACGGGTACGTCCAAACCAACCCCATCCTCCGCTCAGCCTTCTCCGTCGCACGACAGACCTCCCTCATGGGCGCCATAGAAACCAGTCCGGTCCAGTTCGACAAAGTCTTTGTGAACGACGGTGGCGACTTCGATGGGAGTTCGGGGAAATTCCGCTGCCAGATTCCCGGGATCTACTACTTCTCCTTCAACATACAGACGTACGACCACAAGTACGTGGAGATTTCGCTGATGAAGAGCGGACAGAAGCAGATCACGTTGTACGCGGAGAGCGACGAGAGGAACATCATGCAGAGCCAGAGCGTGATGCTCACGCTGATTCGCGGGGACGAGGTGTGGCTCCAGCTGAAGGAAGGTACGCACCACGCCGCACGCAGTTTCCACGACAACAGGATTACGTTTAGCGGCTACATGGTGTATGCCAACGTATGATAAACATGGGACTACTGCACTGCAGAAGGAGTGGATAGAGAAAAGACTGAAGGAAAAATACTGTACCTATCCAGAGAGAGAAACTGTAAGACACAGCAGGTTTGTGTAAAAAGGTGATAAGAAAAGACAAGAAAACATTAACCTGGTGCTTTACAAGGGTTATTATAATCTAACCTACATGTACATTTCTTCACAATATTATTATATACAGTCAATCTGACTATCATATTAAACCATGACTTTTTAATGATATTCAAGGTTGTATAATAGACTCTTGAAAAAAGATTATAAAAAGGTGCAGGAAGTACATGTGAATATCTGTATTGTTGTCAACCTTGAAAAAGTAAAGAAAGAAAGTTGAACTTAAATCAACATTCTCATGTCCTCTAACAATACTTGGACCATTAACAGGCTTCCTTATCATCCCATTCACTGATGAAATATAACATTCATCATCACTATCAAATATGATATTACAATGTATGTGTCAAGAAATAATAGTGGTGATGTATTCCTTGGATCTATTGGTGGGGGCCTGCATGGGGGGGGGGGGGGGGTCCCGACAACGCCTTACGCTACATTTTGAGAGCCGGCTACGTATTACGCTGAATTCTTGAAACATTTCGATTACAATACGACAAATTCCAAGTGGCTACAACGCTTTATGTAGAATTAAAACGGCGAATACGCTCTACACGAAATGCGCAAATTACGCTCTATGTTATTAGAGCGGTCCGTCTACGCTCTACGTGGAATTAAATGGTCGTTTACGCTCTACGGAAAAGGGCATGCAGGCCCCCATTGGTGAGTTACTGCTGGTTGGTAGCTCGATCAGTGCAGTCTGCAGAGACAAGACGTGTGAAAAGGAAGAGTAGAGAAAGTTGTGTTTGGATAAGGACAGACCCTGAATGGCAGCATGTGCCATTACTTACTTGGCAAATACGTGCAGCAAACATCACAGGCTGCCAAATATTGGGACCTGGTAGCAGCGCTAATTAAACTGTACCTTCTAGAGCCATCTAACTGTTTGTACAGGCTAGATCACTTGTAGAGTTTGATAGAAATCTGTGGATTCAGCACTTGGCTCATTCCATACGTCATTCCTCAGCTGACAAATCATGAAAAAAACAATGTTATATATTGGATATAGTCAACAGGATCAATACACCAGGAAAGCTGTATATGACAGTAGAAGAAATAGTGATGGCTTGGCTCTAACCAGTCTTCAGAAAATTTGGCTGAGAATCAAGCCTACATGATCGCAGGTGCCTATACAATGTACTGTCCTTTCTCCCTCTTATCACAAAAATTGTAGTCCTACATGTAGGATACTTGGTTAGTATCCAAGATGCATACATTGTACATTATGTATGTACAGTATGTAACTCAGTTTGTACAATATTGCCTAGTACAATACAGAAACCAATTTTTACAGACTGCAACAACAAGTATATTACTTTTGTCAGATGTACATTCAACTTGATTTCGTCATATATGTGTGCAAGTAAGAAGTCTACCAAGCCCTCTGCAGGTCATACATGGCTAGGAGACAGTATACTGACAGCATGATACAGGCATATATAAAATCATCCAAACTTACACACAACATAAAGAAATAAAATTAATGTACAACCTACAGACTTTATATGAGACTCAATATATATTGATCAAGTGGAGATACAGATTCAGACCTGTAATTCTTCTAATGTCATAGCATAATAATATTGTGGACTGAAACTTTTTACAAGTATGTTATTATTGAGGCACAAGAAATAAAAGCTCTGGAATAAAAATCACTCTTCGCAGTCTTGACTTGTTTTCATGAGTATTTTCGTCTGCTATGTATTTTTCTATATAAAAATTGAAATTGAATCTAAATCTCTAAAGTTAAATTGAAACCCAAAATTTGGCACTTATGATGTTGCAACAACCATTTTGGACATGTCTAGAGTATTTAGACTTGTTGTAACATAAGTAACCTCCAAGCAGATATTAAGAGGATAGACTGTAACATTTCTCTCAGCAAAGACACGACAGACATTGTATCATCTGTGTTGTTTACTGGTTTTTATTTAGTTTCTTGTTGTTACGCATGTGGTTTCAGTTATTTTGTTCGTTGTGCCATGCTTTCTTTTGTGTGAATTTTGGAAACAATAAAAAGAATGATTTATAAAAAAAAAAAAAAAAAGACACGACAGAAAGCAAAATGAATGCACAGAATGATAAGAATTTTATTTTCTTCTTCCCAGCATCTGTTTTGCTAAATCAATACGTACATTGTATACTGTACACTATTCTGACAGCCTGCATGTCAAGAACCACCATGCAGGATGTATCTAAACTGCAGGAGTGGTAAAACAAGCCAAGAACATCTACCACGTGCACCTTGCCTCGAGACTGACCAGCCCACCATCATTCTCCACAAGGTCAGGCATGTTGTCCAGGAGGTCAGAAGGATTCTATCTACATTACAGAACAATATCCTGTCCAGCGGCTTTATGTTTGATCCCCAAACTAGTGTCAACAACACATTAGGCCTGCTTTAGCCCCCTGGCCAGATGCACCTGCACCAATGCCTTTGAAGTGTTGGTTTGGCCATTGAAAACATGAGGTGCACTATACAAGCTGCAATGATGCTTTCAATATGTGTTATCTTTGTAAAATTAGAGGGAAAAGAATACTCAGTCGGAGCCATACAACTAGGACACATTTTGTACCTTAGTTACATGTTTGTGGTCATGATCTTGGCTATCCTCTCCAAATTTTTTTTTGCTTTTGCTGCTTTCTGTCATGATTCTCTTTAAGCTTTCTTTCCTTTTTGGTTTCTTTTTTGTTTTTTATGTCCTTCTTCTTTCTTTTCCTCTTCAAGAACAAGCTGTGAAACTGTTGACAACGAGATTACCAAAGACAACAAATCGTTAACACCTTGGACATGCCCTGCACTCATCAACTGTGTTGATATAGAAAGTGGTTAGGGCCAAAGTTTGGGGTGACATAAAATGACTGTAATTCCGAATTGTTGCCTTGAAAGACCATGTACCACTGAGACTTATGTAACTTAGAAAATAGCAAAGAAGGTACATGTAGATGTACCAGTGCTAATGTACAATGTATGTCACTTGTCAGGCTACTTGTATTTCATTGGATAGCATCACATGTCTTTCATCTATTTCAGCCTTCTCAGCATCTAACCTGCACCTGTTTCTACCTCCTCCCTGTGTGGTTCTGTCAAACAAAGGGGACAGGAAGGAAAACCATGGTAACCATGGTCACCCCAGACATCTACTTACAACCATATAAGGACAATCTCAAACTACAAGAGTACAAAAAGGTTACTCAGTACCCAGGTGAAGGTCATTGACTGAGATTCCAAGGACAAATGCCTGAAAATGCAACATTACCTCTTTTCCTGATGTAAACATGAAAATATTGAAGGAATTGGTCCTTTCCTGTTGCAGGAAACATTAGAATACCATTAGGGCAAGTTTAAAGTTTTCATGGTCATGGCCTTGTGGTCAAGGTCAAGCTCCTACATTTTGTAGGGTTGTAAAGTTGACCTCTGGGCACTCACGGAAAACTTACAGAGACAACCAACAGCTGTTTTTGCGCTAGACTGAGACGTTACTTTCCACTGAAAAGAGGTTAGATTGAAAAATTACAACATTTTCTTGCTGTTTGATTTTTCAGAAAAAACTGTTACAGGACAGGTATACAAAATGTTAGTCATCCTATGACTTTCCATCCCCACATCTGCTTGAATGGAAAATTACGTGTCTTCCTCTTAGACTGACTCACAAGCTGAGGAACAACAACAAAATGTGGCATTGCCATAGCAACCATGATGTCAAGAAAAGCATGGACTCCAATGGAAAAGGAAGTGGAGGAAGTGTGATAAGATGTGAGGGAAGATTCCACAACTGGGCTGAAACAGTTCAGTATTTCAGCATCACCAACTGCAAGTTCCCTACATTAGGCCACACCGACTTAATTTCATGGATGACATCCGCACGCGCATTAATTTTTGCCTGAGAGAGAGATAGATCACGCAGGCATGCGGCACGGCGGCATCTAGCTATATCACACTGAACGACTTGTTACAATCTTTGTATTTTTAATTGCAGTAGTTATTTAAAGCTTTCTAGTGATGATGCCCTAACTGTGCTTGGTGGCAACGACTTCCACTCTACTATATAGTTCTTGGGAAATACGAGTTTTTGAACACCTCGGTAACACAAAATTTAGTTGCTAAGTACTAGTTCTGCTTCCATCCTTTTCAACTTGAATACAGTGCTGCATGTTTTGACATGATGATCTATACACTGGCACATAAAATTCATTTTTGCATGCAGTATATTGGGAAACATCTTTTTGTGTCTTTTGAGAAAATGTATATCGTCCAGCTGTAGTTGATTACGGGACGTCTGCAGAACCTGAACCCCCCACCACATCTTACATAGTTTCTCTAACCATGTATATCTGACCTAACATTGCTATCTCAACGACATGCACTTGGTCTATATATCATTGAAATATGAGGATAGGTCATACACATATAAACACATACACAGACACCATCATACACACATGCAGTAATGCACAAACACACACACATCCGTACTCACATGATGATCAACAAGGTACATGACGAATTTGTACACATACTAACTGGAACAAAGATACATGTACGAAAGTTGATGATCATTTCAAGGTTTCTGACTTCCCTTACCCTTCAGCAGGCAGCCCACTTTATAAGATAAGGTCTTATGGATTTACAGATGTGGTCTGACCTTGAGAAACTCCAGGCCTGGGATGGAGTTATGAGCTATAAAACCAAGGTCACACCTAAACCCAAGGTCACAGCTGAGAGAAATTGCCTGTAGTAAACAGTACTGACCCATGAATAACTGTGGATTAAAGGCTACAGGGGTGAGAATTCAAGTCTTTACATTCTGAAGCAAACTCTTCTTCATGTCTTTGCCCAAATTTGACAAAGATCAGAATTTTAATCAGTAATTAGGCGATTTAGTCAGGAAACTTCAAGATAATGTAATTTCTGAGCAGATGTTGGGACGGAAGATCCTAGCTAATGCTTCCTGACAGATAACTAAGCTTTTCCAATGGAACACTCATCTTCTATCCCTACATCTAATTGAGATCAGGTATTAACCATTATTAGGGCAGCAATTACAGTTTAATAGGGGTAACACTATCAGCTCCCCTCTTCCTCAAAGGGACATGTGTACAGTAGTAAACAGCTCCAATGACCCATGACTAACTGGAGGTGTGAGTGGACCAGGCTAGGGGAGTGAGGGAGCTCAGGACTGTCCAGGAGACAGACAGATTGGGCACACAGTCACAACACTGGGAGGATTGGAAGAAAGGTTGATGAACTCTTTCCCATACCTGTGTATACAACCTGGTCAATGACCCCTTTACACTTGGAGCACAGAGCCTTAGAACAACATACTATGATAGGACATGTACTTCAAAGTAAGCACAATGATATGTGTCTCAGGATTTCATAGATGATTAACAGATTCTCTAATTCCTTTTCGTGTAGGCAAATTATCCTATGAAATGAAATGAAATGGTCCGAAGCACACAAATTACCATGGTAACCAGCTGAGAATCTGCCAGTGTCATCATCCACCTCAGGAGGTGCAATAATGGACAAATAATTCAGTCTGAGGTCTATTAATAGTCTATACAATAACTACTTTGTGGGAGGTCTGTTTTCTACAGTCCTTCATGAGTAGGGTAGATTATAATAGTAGTACTACAGTAGTAGCCTGCAGGAGGAAGGAACCTAGCAAACAAACTTAATAAATAATTCTTTAAAACATTGGAGTCCTTACAATTATCTCAAATATTCTTTCATGTCCTTTTTCATTACATGTGTAGCATGCCAATAGCTATTATTATCAACCACTACATGTAGTTGTGTACATGTACATGTACAAGTAAATGGTTCAATCACACAGGTTGAGTTGTGTAGCAAAGGTTTAATAGTTTGGAAGAAAACTTGGTGTAAAATTAGAGGAAAGACCAGACGAGAAGTACAAGAATCATCTAAGTAATTCTTACTTCGATCAAAGTGGACTGTACCATCCTGGCAGGCCCAGGGGAGGGGGATTTTCCCAGACTTTCCTATAGAAGCCCAGGAGAGATCAGGATGGCCTTCAGGTTTATCTGTGGAACTCAACTTGATGTGTGTCCATATTAGGAGGAACACTGTGCCTGGATGGTCAAAAAGACATGTAGTACAAAAGTTGCAGATTGTCATTGATTATTTTCAATATCCTTTTCTTGCCAAAGCAAAAGCATCAGTAATGAAATTTGAGACTGCATTGTTTCTTGTCAACAGCTCAAGGTACATGTGCAGGTTGACATACGTCAGCCCAAGATTCTCCACTTGCAACATAACAAGAATGTAGTACATGTTTTCCAACACTGCTTCTGTCCGTAACTACAGCTTTCCCTACATTGCTCAGAACTTCTTTATTACCATCTTATTCTCCCACGAAGATGAAGATAAGGCACCGGAAGTAGTCACATCTTGTAAGAAGTTCTCATACACCTTAGCTTAATTCCCACAAGATGATCCCCCAAGGGCTTCCTACCAACATCCACAGCTTGAAGTTAATCCTAGATTATCTCCCTCTAATCATCAGGAAGTGAGCCATCCCAGCTGTGTATGTGGATGTCCAGGATGGGTCTCCACCAGACTCCTTTTGCAGGCTGAATAAATAGTAGAAATCGGTATAAAAAGGGGACATAATCGGCCAGAGAAGGTAGCCCGCCAGAGAAGCTCTATTTTCTGTGTAGGCAAATTGAGCTTCTCTCGCCGACTACCTTCTCTGGCCGATTACTGTATGTCTTTTTGAGGTCGGTTTCTACACCCTGCAAAAGGAGTCTGTTGGAGACTAGGGCTACTTGGAAACAGTGGGGGAGCTCAGGAGCTCCAGGGCATCCTTAGTCATTGGCCAGCCTTCTGGACAGTTTCTCTCAAAAGTCTAATCCAAGTTTCTGCCTGAGGGTTTAAGATTATCACTAGAAGTGGAAGGATAAAGGATGTGGGGTGAGGGCTTTGGTTTTTGGCAACAGAACGACAGATGGATTTGGAGCTTAAAGCAAGGCTGGATTTGACAGTGGGAGGCTAGCAAAAATTTAAGGCTTATACTAGAGAGAACTGATGACTTTGAGAGAGACAAGTTGAAATTCAAAACAAAGAGGTATTATTAGCCTCATTGCTGTAAGTCCCTCATTGCAGGCTTACTCGACACAGTAGAAAGTGAGAAAACCCAGACTCAGAAGCAAAAGATTTACAGCTCCTTATCACATGTGCGATCAGGACTGTCCTACAGGGAGGAAACTGCACCAGCCTGCTGCCTGGGGTTCAGTATTTGTTTTGTGTTAAATCCACTGGGAGGAGAACTGATTTCTCGCTCCAGTTACAAACTGCCAAAGATAGAACTATAAAAAACAGATTCACACAGATTTCCAACAACCACAAAAGTCTGCAAACCATATCAGACACCTGTATTCACACTGTCATAAACTGTTGTTGCATACGACACGTACAGTATTACATTATACTCATGCAGTTTGGTATCTTTGCATTACAGTGTAGGAAACAATGATATATATATAGAGAGTAGAGTAGAGCAGCATATAGTGTTATATAGTGTTACAGTACCAGAAAAAAACTCTCTCCATGTGGGGCACTGCAAATTTTCTGCAAATATCTTCCTCAAATTACTTGCCTCCAGACATTTTAGTAATTCTAAGCCTGAAAAACAAGATGAGAGGCACTGCACTGGATGTCTATCTAGGGCAATAATATGCACCTGTCCCTCCCCTCCTGTCCCACTTTGAGTGGCCATAATTTAAACCAGCCATACAGCAGAGGTTTTGAGGCCTAGGATACAAAATGTTGTGTTTCCTGTTAAGTCCTGAAAATATTGGTGGTAAACTATACTTATACACTATAGTTTAACAAAGTAAAACTTGCATGAGGTATACATGTGTAATGGTTACACTTACATTTTCAATGTCAATGTTGGAAAACCGATACAACCGATGTACAACGTTTCATCACACAGGTGTCAGATCATGGAGCTATAGAAATGGTCAATCAGCTCAAAAAAATTGTCCCTTGCAAAAAATGGCTAGGGTTGACACTCTTTTCTAGGGGCGGTCGGGGAACAGGAAACACAATTTTTTTTGCCTTAGGCCATGTGCAGAGGTGACTTGGTCCCCAGCCAGACTGTAGGGCTGATTTAGAGGACCAGCCCACAGGACTAATTGCCTGTCCATCTTCTGTACTCCAGACAGGCAGCAAGAGATGGGACTAATTTGTTGGAGGCAGTATCTGTCCAGTCTTCACATCTAAATCTAAGAAATTCAAAGTATGGATTTCAACCACACTTCTACCAAGATCACAATACTCATTAAAAACCTGGGAGTATTCATTTAGCCTTGTTACCAAACCTACCAGTAGTAGGAAAGTCCTTTTCTTCCTAGTTGTCACAGTTTTTCCATCTATCAATGCAGTGGTTTGATTAAAAGTTCAAAATTCATTGTTAAAATTTTAAACCAGCCTTTTGTGTTGACTTCAAGGCTCCTATCGTACCATTTTGGGGCTACAGTGTATAATAAGACACCTAGACCAGTTTTTATTATTTTTTTTGCCCTCTCGCTTCATATTTTTCCTGAAAAAAAATCTGAGAACCAACAAATTAAATTGGTGTGGCCTAATGTACATAGAAACATTCAGATATATCACTATAGACTAGACATTTGTTTACCTCTGTCACACTTGTAGTACAATGTGTATACATTGTGAAACAGCCTTTGGGCATGAGTTTGCAAATTACATTGTACAAACCTCTGTGGATTCACACAAATTTCAGAAGAATGTTAAAAAAATTCAATCCCTCTAAAGTACAATTTGTATCTACAAATTTCAGTCTTTCAGGACATGTGCAGGGTAGGAATCTTGAATACCAGCTCTGGTGATTGTATGTATAGCAAAGTTTGGTACATGTATAAACAATCAATGATTTTCTGCAAAATGTAGCAAAATGATCTGAAATTCAGGTAAAACTTCAAAGTTTACAATTTGAGCACAAACAAAATCTTATTACCAACCAAGGTCCATCTTTCATATTGTTTTTGTAGGAGTTTCCTCAGAAAAATGAAATGTGTAGGTAGGTGCCAAGTTTGAACTGGATACCATATTAATCAAGAAGTGCAATTTATGGATTAATATATCAGCTTTACCAGGGTTGGACAAGTCCCATTGCCCACTTGCCCAGGGCAAGTAAAAGTACTGTTCGGGCAAGTAAATATCCCCCTGCACTTGCCCGATTGGGCAAGTAAATTTTAGGATGCAAAGTATAGCCCCTGCATTATTTCGATCAAGTTTCAAACAATTTTGATGAATAAAGCATCCAATAAATAAACTCTTCTATAATAAAATAATTTCCTTTCTGCTAGTAAAATGAATAGAAATGCGTCATATTTTGGGCAAGTGAAAAGTTGGTTCGGGCAAGTGAAAATGACCAGGTACTTGCCCGGTAGGGCAAGTGGATTTTTGAAAACTTGTCCAACCCTGTTTACTGGTGTCTGGGAACTGGTTCAATTATTAGATTTTGTACATGGAGAGACCTGGTCACACCTAACCCTGACATAGGTTATGAGATATATACCCTACAGTGAAAGGTGGGGACAGATACCATTACCAAGATCAGCAGCTGATGAAAGACCTCACGGAACACCAGTGTACATTTCTCATTAAATTGCCAGTGTGCAGAAAATGTTGAAGGAGAGACCAACTTGGTCTACTATTAAAGAGGGGGGGAGGGTCTAATTAAAAGAACAATTTTCAGCATAGATGTTATAACAATCATGTCATGTCATAGGCTATATGATATACTACAATAACTATAGTTGGGGGTGAAAATGACACATTTAGCATTTATGCCTTTTCTGTGAAAAAAAAGCATTATTACCAATATGGCCAAATAAGTCCTTTATTTTGCCACCCCTACATTTGTAATGGACTATTCCAGACACTGACAAACCTTTGCAACTGACAACAAGTAAGGGATGCTGCATAATTAATTTAGACTGGTGGTGGGATGAACTTTCATGACCCTAGCTGCCTTATTTGTGATAAGAGAAAAAAACAACAACATTGTATGTGTTGAAGGATGCTAAATTTTGACGTTGAAGGTAAAAAGAGCCCATACCTGTAGCTACATACCAGAATTTTCACTATATGTACTTTTTTAACACCTTCAATATCAAATTTCATTGAAGTCTACCCAAAACTTGAGTTATCCATGCCTATCTGGTAAGGTATGACTACGAGGGATAGTCCATTATGGCTCCATTAAGGAGGCCCCTCCCTCCCCCTTACAAAACAGTACTGTGCAGTCCCCCTGTTTACAGTACCTGCCAGGCCCTATAATAACATCCATATGTCAGAGGAAGCCCCTGTCAGTAGTGTGTGTGTGTGTGCTGTGTGTGGGTAGTGAGGAGCACCTGTCTCACCACAAAACACCAGGCCCTACATGCGCAGCGCCACTTGTATAAAGAGCGCTGGGAGTATACACGCTGCCACAGAACCAAGGCTGTCTGGATTCAGGACCTTGAACAACTTTGGCAAGGAACTTTGTGTCTGGAGCAGCACCAAGCAACTTTGGGGAAGCAACTTTGCTAAGACTGTGGGCTATTTCAAAAGGTAAAAAATACAAATCTTCTGTTATCAACTTTCTTAGAGCAAAATTTTGCTTGTTTAGAAAAAGCTATGTTAGATAAGGATCTATGGAGAGAAATCTGTACTTGCTTGGTCCCAGCTGAACAGGCTGGCAATAGATAGATAGATAGAGCAAAACTAAGCATTTCATGTTTTCTTATACAATGTAACTAAAATCAGTTGATGTACCAAATAAGTAAGAAGATAAGGAGTTATATATAATAATTACTAAGAATACCCAAGGAGGTTTAAAATCTTAAACCTCCTTGGAATACTGGTACATCATCTTTAATTGAGCTCAGACACAGACAGGAATAAATTCACATCTCTCAAGAACTGTAAAATCTTTCTTGGAATTTCTTTGTGTCTGGATGCCACAGTTTTATTGGAAACTGAGACTACTACTCACTTGCAAGTGCCTGATGCAGAGGGGGTTACCAGAAATGTGGGAGTTTACACAATTACAGACATGAAATGATGAAACACAACGAAGCATAATTATTTATTAGGTCTTCAAAGGTACAGATAAGGTTCCGTTAAGACCTGGGAAGAGGGACAATTTCAGTGACAGCCAATAATATATACATGAGCAGAGGGAAGATCATTACCTAGCTAATTCTGATAACAGTGGATTTTCAAATTTCTGTGTAATTCAGACAGAGTAACCCTAGATCAGGCTGGACAAACTCAGGGGAGGAAGGTTTTGCACAGCTTAGGGAGGGTCAAGTCTGGATTACAAGTAGTTCTGAACTGAGAAGAAAAACACCAGGGCACTGTGAATGTTTCGAAAGTATGGGGGCCTGCATGCCCTTTTTTGTAAGGCGTACTCAGGCCTTTTTAGTCTTCATAAACTGTAGGCAGGCTCTCCTAAAATCAGCGTAATTCGTAATAGTACATTAGCCACACAGCATTAAGTCGTAATCATCTCTGAGACATTAACGTAATTCGTAATCCGTGGCAATATTTTTGCGTAATTCGTAATCACTACCCCTCCATGCAGGCCCTCTTCTTATGGGTGTGAAAGCACCTAATAATAATTATCATTGGTGTGATATTAGCAAAGAACATTTCTGTCATATCAAAGCTTTGTTTTCTTACATGATGACCATCATGGTTTTAAATGACATATGATTTTATGCAAGTTTACAATGCTGTTAGATTTGTTTTAGTGAATGAATGGAGACAATGTTTTCTTTGAACTAAATATCTAATACTGTAAGACTGTCTGACTGATGAAAGAAACTAAAACATTTAGAAAATAACATCCCACACTTTGATGTTTGGAAAGTCTTGTAACGTCTCAGCTCAACTGACTAATACAAACTTGGGCGCATTTTTTCCATGTTGAGGAAAGAACTGAACTTGAAAGAAAACATTTACCTGGGACTAGGTTCTAAGCAAACACACGTGTATTTCTTGCTCTGATGTTGAAAAGAATACCACACTAGGCTGTGGAAGTTGCCATGCACAGTTCTGGGGTTCAAGAGACCTCCTAGGATGCACGCAAATTCATGTTTAATGACTTTAAACTCAGTAGACAAAACTAAATGTAGACTGTACTCTCTGTTTCTTGAAGCACAACTGCGCCCAGAAAGGAACTTTCCTCTTTTAAAGAGTTGCTGCTACACAACCTATCTCTAGAGTATATAGTTTACGGTATCCCAAGATAGAGAAGATATGCTTTGCCAAAGTTAACAAGTCTAAGCCAGGACCTGCCTTCAAGGCAGATATCTAATGGGTGGATTGGAATATTAGAAGTCTCACAGGGGTGTGTGTGTGTGGCTGCATGCCCTTTTCTGTAGAGCGTAATCGGCCGTCAGTTAATTCTACATAGAGTGTAGTCGGACCGCTCTAATTCAACATAGAGCATAATTGGCGTATTTTGCGTATAGCGTAATTTGCGTTTTAGTTGTACGTAATGCGTCGTAGCCACTTGGAATTTATCGTAAAGCGTGATAGCTACTGTAGCGTATTACGTAGTAGCCGGCTCTCAAAATTTAGCCGCAGAGCATTGTCGGGACCCCCCCATGCAGGCCCCCTCACAGGAACCACTTTGTCTATGCAGTCGGCCTGGACTGAACTTGTAACAAGAGCTTATTGAAAAAAGACCTGCAGTTTTAGCCTGGGGGTCCCTGTAGGCAGCATGTTTTACTGATGAAAATAAGTCAGTGATTACAGAGCAGTTTGCTGATTTCAAAGGGAGAAAAAGGGGGATGAAATCAAGGACAGACGGGGATTGATCTTGGCTTGGCACGCAGACTGGAAAAACAAGCTCAATCGCTCAGATTCCTACCTGGCTGGAAGTGTACAGAGCAGGCCTCGAAATTTAACCTTTTCTTCCTATTGTCCCACCACTGTCCCAAATATAAATTTCAACTGTCCCGAAGTGAGGATGAACTGTCCCAACCTGTTTTTGGGAAGTATTGTATGACTTCAACTTGAAGTCAACTTTATTTTGCTTATGTTCACTCTCAGGCACACTACAATTGCAGTGTAGACAGGAAGGACTTTTCCAGATCCAAAAGCCAGGACGTGTGCCTGATAAACAAAAAAAGGGCTGATATTCTGATGCTGATTTTTCTAATGTCCCAAAAATGTCCTTAAGTGTCTTTTTAGTTGTCCCAGCCTAAATTTTAGTGGTCAGTGGCCTTTGGACCACCTTTAATTTCGAGCCTTGCAGAGGATGATGGAATGGGGGCATGAAATGTGCAATTTCCGTAGCCACCTCATGGGCAACAAAACAATGTCAAGAACTCCTTAGATTAGGTCAGAAGCCTGCATGTGTCTGTTTTTTAATTCAGCTTCTTGGGAAAGTAGTGTCTGGGCAGGGCAGCACTGGCAATATGTGATGATCAGGCCACACCAATTTAATTTGTTGGTTCTTGGATTTTTTTGGAAAAAATTTGAAGCAATAGGGCAAAAAAAACAGGTCTAGGCATCCTGTTATAGCCCCAAATGCTACGATAGGAGCCATGAAGTCAACACAAAAAGCTGTTGGTATTTCAACAATTAATTTTGAACTTTTAATCAAACCACTGCATTGATGGATGGAAAAACTGTAACAGCTAGGAAGAAAAGAACTTTCCACCTACTGTTAGGGGCAAAATATGAGCATTTTTGAGTTGATTCAGAACCAGAATCTTTTTTTTTTGCAAATCAGAAAAAAATGAAGAGGGGAATCCGAGAACCAACAAATTAAATTGGTGTGGCCTAAAATCCAGTTTGTACCAAGGCTTGACTTACAGCATTACAAGTATTGCAAATGGCCAGATGCCACAGTTTTGCATCAAACCAAAATCTAAACTTTTCTTCTTGGCAGTTTGTAATAATTGAAGTGAAACAGTGCACTAAACCAGCTCATCTCAATTTCTTTCTAAAGTGGCAGGAAGGCTTCAGCAGGCATTAACATCACCACCTCAACTTATCACTTTACCACATACCAGCACCAATCTAGTATATGGAGATACCTTCAGGGTGATAAGAAGAGAGTTTAGATCAAAGATATTTTTCCAGAAAAGGAAAAAGAAGCAGCTGTTGGCATGAACAGCAAAGTTCTCAGTTTGCCATACTGTATTTTTTGAATCTCCTGAAACATTCAGAATTAAATAAATGCCTTGGAACCAGTAATCTAGAAATTTCATGCATGATTTCTCTCCATTTGTTCCCTTTCTGGAATAAAGACATGCAGCATTCAATGTGAAATATAGATGAACTCAACTAAGATTGACTGTGTATGCCATAGCTAAAGCCACAATACATTTTGATACTCATCTGCCACCTCTACACCAAGGGCATGGTATCAATGTATTTGAGGTCCTGTTTAAAATATTGGCAATTCCAGAATGAAGTGGGGTCCAGTGCTACAGGAGGGCCTGCATGGGGGGGTAGTGATTACGAATTACGCCGAATTTTTGCCGAATTACGTTAAAGTCTCCAAGCTGATTACGACTTTACGCTTTGCTGCTAATGTACCATTAGGAATTACGTTGATTTTTGGGGAGGCTGCCTACAGATTGCGAAGACTAAAAAGACCTGATTACGCCTTACAAAAAAGGGCATGTAGGCCCCCCCTACAGGACCTTCTACAGAAATTGAGGATGACGCACATCTTGGTGAGATGAACAGCGGGGCTCTGGGCAAGGCTGTAATCTACAGGTCATGGTCGGACAGTGGTCCTTCCTCCCCATTGGTTGTCAGGGGAGGAAATGTCGCATGATTGGTCCGACCCCCTGACCAGGTTTTAAGAGGAACCCTTCTCCTCATTACCTTAATGACATGGTCTCAGGGAAACAGGGGGACAATCATGACCACATGGATGGCTGGCTCAGACAGGAATAGACGTATTTGAGGTCCAAGGCTCTAGCCAGCATCAATTCCAGGAACTTTGTGGCATGTGACGGAAAATTTTTAAAAACAATCTGTCAGCCTTGATGAAAAAAATCTTGGGTAAAATATAAAAACATCTGAAGGACCAGCAAAAACCACTCTCAACCCTCTGATTTGCCTCTCAAAATGTGGGAAATTGTGTTTTTGAAGGCTTGAAAGTACAAAATTTGTCCCTGGACTCCCCTATGTTGTGAGCACTCTCCCACCAGGTACAATCATGAACCTGGGCTTACGGAAAAGATTTCCAGCTGACGAGAGCCCTGTTAAGATTACCAGTAATTTCTTCTGAGAAAAACGTGGGTGTGATGCGTAAGCAGAAGAAGGGAGGAAGGAACTGATTGAGATAAATAACAAACAGGAGGATGTGAGGGAAATAGCAACCTTCATCCACCACATTAGAGGCAACGCTGACTCAGAAGCAGTATACAGTAACACAAAGGGGAAGTCAATATACAAACAAACCAACCAGGCCTTATTATTTGACAAATTGCTATGAACAAAATATCTATATAGGAGACCACATTTAGTCCTTAAAATTGAAGTTTATTATTATGTTACCCATCAAACCGAATACATAATATGTATTCGGTATAACACAGTAACAAGAAGCTTTTCAAATATCATGGTAAATTGGCCTATCCAAGCCAATTTCATGCTTTTGATTCCTCAGTAATTTGCGATTTTTCTCATCCCTTAACTTAAAAAAGACTTTGTCTAGCAGAACTATAAGCTGTAGATAATTATTACATTATCATGTGTATTGTGAGAGTGTTATATAGTTTATTGCCTGCCTGACTCTACGATGGAACACAGAAAAATTAAAAGTTCAATTCAAACTAGCAAAATTAATCACAGCTGACTCACTCGGGCATGTTTTCTTGTGATGAGAACCAGGCAAATGATTTAGTCCAGCCTGTATCAAACAGTGAGTCAACAAGGCCCACAAGACCTGGCTGAGAGTGACTAACCTGCTGCCCACTCAACCACTACTAATTGTTTGTTCACAATTCCAGGACAAGCTCCCCACATGGTGCCAGGGCATTAGTTCTGGCAGGACACAACAACACAGGGTCTTCTGCACGCAAGTAGGGCAGGCGAACACTGGGTCCGTAACCGCACCTCGGGTGGCCAGTCACGACCTCCGATTCAACGGGTAAATCTCGCCGAGTTTTCTGCTGTGATAGGAGTTGGCAGTGGCATTGCCTGGACCTGACATCATGCTGGCTGTGTGCAAGGTTGTGGTGCTTTTCGGCAGTATTTTATTGTTGGTTGGACAGAACGGTTTTGCCGGGGCGAACAGAGTGGATGTACTGAGAGGTCAGCAGTGCACCCAGGTCTGTAACACACCGGCTCAGAGCGGCGCCTGTAGTTACACCTTTGTGGTGCCAAAAAACGAGAAGGACCCGTCCTGCCAAAGCTCGCCGTCGGCTCAGATCCTCACGGAGATGAAGAGAGACGTCAAGAAGACGTCGGACAAGGCGAACCGTCTGCGGCACCAGTTTAGCCGCTACCGCGAAGACCGAGAACTCTCCAACGCGATCATGCGCAAGGAAATAGTCAACGCCACGGCTAGGATGGAGATCCGTTCGCTCGAACACGACGTGAAAGTGAAAAACCTGGAAATCCAGCTCCTAAACCAGACCCTGCAACTCGAGCGTCTGAAAAGAAAGAACGAAGAGTTGGAGAAGATTGTGCTGATGAGTGAGGTAGATCTGATTCAGATGAGAGACGTGCATCAGACAGTCGACCATCTTAACGAGGTTGTCACCACCCTGCAGACCAGGCTTAACGAGGTTTCACAACTCCTCACAGGTAATTAAGACCTTCTGCCTCCCTCTGATATGTCTACGTTTAGTGTTTACACTCTCTCCTGCAAACACAACATCCTCGACAAAACATACACGCACCTCCACTTAAGGAAGAAAACGCCTTTCTGTTGTGCTAGCAAAGAAAAACAACACATTCAGGTCTGTAGCGCAATTACTCCAGTCAGATAATTGTCTTGTTGGTTACAAAAACTTTAAAGTTGTGTTTCTGCTCTTACTATTTCAAGAGCGAGTGCAGGTAAGACAAACAGGACAAGTGACCTGTTCCGTGCTAACTTTTTCCCCAAAAGGTTATCTCCTACCCCACACCTTGTATATCTTGTATCCTGTTTAGACTGGGACCAATTAAAAGGTCTAAGGTGGGTTTTCTTGAGAATTTGGCATTCAAAAGAATACACTACACGTCCAATCCTTACTGGATTCAGCCCTGTTTCCCAGCAATCTGCTTTGGAGCTAGCCATGAAATCCTTCATTTCCCTGGGGGACTACATTCAAGACTGGAAGTCACTAGTGAATTGTGTGGAGGCACATTTTCCCCCAGAACCTTGATTTCTATCTAGTGCAGCACACATTGTCCTAAGAATCTAATAGTAATATTGGTCTTCTTGCTAAAACTCGAGAGCATGGATGGACCAATTTTGGAACTTTGAAAGTTTGAAAGTGCCATTTTTGTTGCTGATGAGTCCATATCCCCATCCTGTCATAGAGACTGATTGAAAGGTCTTTTTCCATGCTACTTCTCAACCTGATTTCGAATTGTATGACTTTTTTTAAAGAACATTGACAACGTAGCACAAGTAATAACTTTATTTCTTTCCCTCATTTTCATTCACAAACCAATTTGTCAAAACAAGCAATACAATTACAGCTCTTAAAACCCTTCTAGGAGGGTTTCTTGAAGATCATCCTTCATCTTCGAGTAGCAAATCTCCTGGTTTTGTTGTGCTAAGTTGAAAATTAGCCATTGACCTAGCCTAATGACCACACTTAACCTTTTTACCCTGCATTCCACAGCTAACATCCTGACTAACTGTTGGGCTTTCTAGAGGGGTTAAGGGACTAATTGTCTGAAGTAACTGGTAAGAGGGCCTGCATGGGGGGATAGTGATTACGAATTCCGCAAAATTCTTACTGCCGATTACAAATTACGCTAATGTCTCAGAGCTGATTATGACTTTACGCTTTCTGCCCAATGTACTATTACGAATTACGTTGATTTTTGGGGAGGCTGCCTACGGATTAAAATGGCCTGATTACGCCTTACGAAAAAGGGCATGTAGGCCCCCTTGTAAAGCATGACTGGAGTGCTTGTCCACCAGAGAGAGGGCAGGGGTACATCAAAAGCGGTACTTATTTTCTCAGAGTCTGAGATGCAGCTTAGCTCTGTCTTTGTTCTTCAGCGCGCGTGTAGTACAAACAGGGGACTCCACAGGAATGTTTGGGTGAGACCTGTGGGTGTATGGACAAACTGATCACAGTTCTGCTGTAATGGCCGTTGACAGGAGTGTTTCCTATCTGTACCACTTCACTACCAGCCAGCTTAGCGCACACATTACCGTGAACCCCCTTCCTTTGATCTGTGGGGATGTAATTTCTGCAATTGCCGACATGCCGACAGAAGTTTGAACAAGCTTCGTTCACTCAGCGCAAGGAAGGAAATGTCTACTTTCTGTACATCCTGACAGAGAGAACCTCAGTAATATACAAACAGCCGACATGTGGACTTTTGTCACAAAATCGAAAATGACAACCTTAATTCAGACATTTGGTATTGAATTAAATTAAATTGAAAGCTGGGTGAACAAGTACCCACATACTTAATTTGTCCTATACTCATATGACCTACAATGTATGAGCCTTAGCTTCTTTAAAAAAATTCCCCACTATACACAAATCTAAGGTGCCATTAAAAAGTAATCTCTATATTTGTGGCTTTAATGAAATATACAGTCAGCTGCATGATACCAAAAGTCAGGTGGTAGCTTATCACTCTCTGCTTCTCTGATTAGATTAAGGTTCATAACTTCCCTATCAAATATTACAGGTCCCTGAGTACAGAAATATGTCTGTAGACAATGTAGAAGTCTAAGTTGCCTAACCAGATACAGTCTATTGAAGTTTGATATCACCAGTCATAAAAACATCATGTCAGATGGTCTATGACTGTGTGACTTGATAGTATAAAAAGAGAGTAGGCAGCAATTGACAAGCTGCCTCCACTGTGAAAGTTACCATAATTTTTCCTGGGGGCTGTGCCACTTTTGACTATACTGTGTCCTCATGTTTAACGTTTAAACATCTCAACAGTTTAACTTCTTGTTTATACCAGTAAGAAACATAGCTGAGGCACTCAAAAAAACACAGCTTTCAATAGCTATAGATACCACACATTCCCCTACTCCCCTAGCTACTAAGCTTGCATCTCCACACAGATGTATACAGCTGGCTCAGTTCAGATAACTAGTAGTACTGCATAAACTACCACACAATATGCTACCACCTGTACAATATATAACAATGCCATAACCATTGTAATAAATATCTATACTATTCAATGCCTTTAGTCCACCAATGACATCATCCTATCATTAAGGTCAATGAACTTTATCTTACCCATTACAAGGAAACTAAACTGTCAAAGGAAAAGGTGATTTTTCACTAATGATAGGTTACCAAGTCATCCTCACTGAGTATAACAATGACTCAGCCCAAGAAAGTACATGTAACTGATGTCTTCAATAGTGATGATTAAGACATAGTCATGTACATTTATCTACAGTACAATGTATATCAGAGTGAGTCAGACTTAGTATGCTCTGTGTTTTCTTACATGTAGATTCTTAAATGTTAGAGGTTTGAATATATTAAGCTTAGAATGAAGGAATTGCTTTGGTAGGTAGTTTTGGAGTTGGATTTTGAGAGCATGAGAGGATATAAATTGTCCCTATGCCATAGATGCATCTACGTCCTGATGCCTACGTCCTGATGATGTCAATGTTAGAAAACCAATTGTACAATGTTTTATCACTCAGGTGTCATGATCGTGGAGCTAGAAAAGGTTGATCAGCTTGAAAAATTAATAACACATGTAACTAGAGTTCCCCGATCTCATACCTTCGCCAAATGATGTTAATCTTTATGACTGACAAAGTTTAGATTAGATTATTTCCCCCTGATTTAAGAAATAGGAACCTAATTTTCATGAATTATATCATTTTATCATAATCTCAACCAAAAGACAGTCTTATATTAACAAAAAATGCATTCTAGCATTTCCTGATAAATTATGCAAATAAGGTCCTGATTTGAATAAATTATGTTTAATGATGTTCACCTCAATTTAACTTTCAAATACCACAAGTATGAAATTCCAGGCAGTTATCATTACATAATTATAAAATTTTCTCATTAATTATGCAAATTAAGTCATTATTAACATAATCAACATCTTCCTGTGTTTCTCTCGTTGTCAATTACCAATGTCACAAGCTTCAATTGTCCTATCATGGAATGCAGCTGATTCATAAAATTTCCCCATAAATAATTATGCAAATTACATCCATATTTGCATAATTGTCACATAATTATATTAAGCATCACGTAAGCTACCTACATACCAAAAATCACGACGATCCGTCAACTGGTTCTTGAGTTATCCCCTTTTGAATATTTTCAAGAATTTATCCCTGTAGTTCCAGAGCAAGCCGCTAGGGGGCCTAAACTCACGTCACTTCTTTCCCAGCACAAGAGCTACCTACCATCTAAATTTCATCACCATAGCATGTCTAGATCATGAGATATCAAAACGGGAAGTTCAGCTGCAGTACCATAACAAGCCGCTAGGGGGTCCGAAATCTAATCATTTTGAGGTCTCATCAAGACCTACCCACCTACCAAGTATGAAGACAATCCATCAAGGCCTTCTCAAGTTATCGTGTTTACAGACAGACAGACAGACAGACAGACACACACATACACGAACGCCCCTGAAAACATAACCTTCTTGGCGAAGGTAATAATTATGTCCCTTGCAGGGGTCCATTGCAGAGAAAGTCTAGGGTCGGCAGGTTTTTCTAGGGGTTGGTCGGGAAACAGGAAACACAACATGTTTTTTCCTAGGCCTGAGTACATGTATAAGTAAGGTGTCTGAGGAAGATTAAGTTGGAATTGGGACAGTTTACAACAGCCTTATCCTATGAGATGATGGGATAGACCTTACAGACTGGGATCTAATGTCAATACTATTAGAAGGCCAGTAAAATTTCCTTCCTTACAACTATATCGAAACACTATACGGTCAAAATTAATAACAGCTTCTGAGTTCTAACCCGTTCTGTCAATGTGTTGACCTTAGGTTGTCTTTCGGCTGTTTCCAATTGCGCTGACATATCTGTAACACTGTTGGAGTATGCATGGTCACAGGGAAGGGCAACCTTGGAGTCAGGCTGCTGCCACCCTCCCCCACCCCCACAAAATATCATATTGGCATGCAGTACCTTTAATTCCTGTGTTGGAGGGGACACAGTAGGGGGTAACATTAATTAAATTAATTTTGTGATTTAGCAGTGAGCATGAAAAGTGCATTGCTGGCATGCAGAAAATGTGTATCGCTTGCACTGTTGCGTGATGCATCACTACAATGTAACGTTACTACTAATAATTTTGTAGTGAAGAGGTCATCAGTCTGGCATATGAAGAACTACAAAATTTTAGGGCCTTATAATGTTACTTCTTTATATTAATGCTTGGCACACACAAAATTCAATGTTAAATGACCTGTATAGCCCGTACAAGTGGTGATCATTTTTACTGATTGGAAGAAGCGATTATCATAACATTAGATGAAAGGGGAAGATAAGTAGAGACCAGGGTCATGTTTAAGCCAGTTTCAGCTCTCACAGTCAAGTGTAGCTGATCCTCCCCATCTGAGTTGTGTTTTCCCCATGTAACAAGCTCATCCTCGGATTAATCTATGACCACAAAAATAGCAACAGATTTTTGGCACCACTTGCACATAAACCTGTTCCTCATGTTCAACTCATTGGTCAAATTGCAACGTTTTCCATTTTTGCTTTACAAAACATGCACCTGTCACTCGGGTTCAATTTGTTCAAGGTAGGCCCTGGAGGGAGCCAATTAACTTCCATTTGGAAATGTTGATATGACAAGTGTCAGGCCGCATTTTTCTTCCTGTCAGAAAGAAATGGCTTCATTGTCATGAGCTCAATCCTCAAAATGTACAGGTTGACTGGGCTTGAAAATGTAGAATTCAGAGGTAGAATTCACAATTCTCCTATAGACACCTTGCAACTAAGAAAAGAGAAATACCACATGGATTTATCAGGAACAATCCAGTGGAATAAATACCATGATTTGAGACTGAGAAAAGTTAGGACAACTCTGCACTCCCCTTCCTTGAACCCCTTAAAACAAATCAGAAATTCTTATTAGACAATGGACAATGGACAAGGAAAGAATGCACACGAATCTCTATAAAACAACTGACTTTACACTGCCAAAAACAGATGGTTTGGCATCGTCAGGCTCTTAGCTGTACACAAGTCACAGATGTCTGGTTTACCTTGGCTCTCTCCTTGGAAACCTTGCCAATTTTACTCCATTGTCCTCCACATGTAAAGTTTACTTCAACTTTTTTGGTCCACTTTTTATCTAAAGGTCCAAGATTTTTAAAAGATCAACTGATTCGCGTCACCAGCGGGACTGGAATCGTAGAAAAACTGCTCTCTCTATCATTGAAGGAAAAGTAATGTCTGATTTCTTCTTTGAAATCATCTCAAAAACGCAAGAAATGCCATTTCAGAAGGTTAATTTTTCAAAATTTTCTGGGGAACCATGCCCCCCGTCCCCCCTAGCAACCTCACTTTTGGTGCTCGCTGGTCCCCTTAAGGAGGGCCTGCAAGAGGGGGTCCTACGCTGAATTCGGAAACCTCTTGATTACGCTTTACGATAAATTCTAAGTGGCTACAACGCATTACGTAGAAGAAAATGGCGAATACGCTCGACGCAACCTTGAATTAGAGTGGTCCGTGTACGCTCTATGTAGAATTAAAACGGCCGATTACGCTCTACGGAAAAGGGCTTCCGGGCCCCCCTTAAGCAGTGGGAAGAACCAAATTCTGGCTACGGGCATGATAAAAAAAGTCTATAGCTCACAGCTGCCATATGTCACCTAAGGTTCATTGACCCTCCTGTAACTCTGATACTGAGGAAATAAACTGGTCTTTGTGTAAGTAACAGTTTATAGTATAATGTTCAGGCTGACATGTGCACTTCTGTCAACTGCCAGGCTACTAACAAAGGTTGCACGAGTATCAGATTTTACAAACATGTAGGGTTAAAGATTGGGAGGGCGTGAAAGACGCAAAGTTGTCAATCATTTGTAAGAGATGACCCTTACCATAGGGATAAACTGACCATAGTCTGAAAGGTGTCCCTCCCAGGTTATTAAGGTCATATCTAAGTAGTGACCAAGAAAGTCATTGTTTTTAAACTGCCATCTATGAGAAACCGGTTATAAAAAGTGGCATACAGACTGAAATGTGCCTTGGGTGAGCTTTATACATTTTGCTCTTAAGTACAGTACTGTAGAAAATGTCATCAAAATGACAAGCCTGTTTGAACTGAACTGAACAATCATCATTCTGAAAACCTGTATGTGAGGACGATTTCACATCCCCCTAGTTTACCATTCTTAGAAGCCTCTAAAAGTTAGTTTGCATATCTTTTTCTGAACAACTCAATGGAACAATCCACTTGCACATTCTTTGTGAAGACCTACATGTAGAACTATTGCAGAGTGGAACTTGCTGTCACCAAGTACATTAGGAGCATTATCATTAGATAGCTTTAAACAATGTTTAAAGATAGATGTTCAAGGGCTAGGTGTCGATCGGTGTAATGTTGCCAGCTGCCGCCGGGCCGCGTGCCTGCGAAGCTGGTGTGTTACGCCGAAGGGCGGTTATACCTGCTATACGGATACAGAAGCTGGTGTGTTATGCCGAAAGGCGGTTATACTGGCTATACAGATACAGATGTAAGCTTCAACTCAAGGCCAGAAGTGTAATTTGTAAGCCTGAACTAGAAGAGTCAGAAGGTCCATCAGACAGACATGATAATGCCCTGCAATGCCAGCTGTAAGGAGGTGAGGAGGGAGACTTGTCATAACAATGCGGTCCTGTGGTGACAGGTGATGACAGCTGGGACAGTTACATAACAACACTGGGGCTTCCTATGGCTATCTGTCTGCTGTCTAACTAGACCCACTGAACACCCAGATGTACCAGCTTAGATGTAGCCTCTACCAGGCACCACGAATCGCTGGAAAAATAGTAGAAATTAGCCAAAATAAAGGGATAGTATACCAGGGGAGTTAGCCGGCCAGAGAAGATCTAATTTGCGCACCTGGTACACAGTATATTATCCTTTATTTTGGCCAATTTCTACTATTTTTCCAGCAATCCGCGGTGCCTGGTAGAGGCTAGCTAGCCCTTCAAGAAAATACGCAAATGTATAGTCTTCCATTGTCCTGTTGATGAGTAACATTCAACCTTCTATATAATTTGTATGTATCGGTATTAATTAGGATTTTGCCCACAGTGACAAAATTTTCCTTAAAAAATGATGGTTGGAAAATTTGCCTGTCAAAGCAAATTGTGCAAAGCACGAGTAGATTACTGCCCGCAGATATTTACATGTAGTTTTATGACTACATGTACAGTTACGAGTAGGGGATCCGGAAATTCCCCAATGTACTTGACCCATTTAGGTGGCTTCTACATAATCTCCCTTATCTTAATAGTACTAACAAACCAGACTTAATAGTCCAGCTGTACAGTGTAAATTCTGACACAAAGCCATAGGCCATAGGTTCTATTCTAGACTTCATTGCATGCTTTCTGAGTAAGACTTAAAGGCGATTTCAGAGCGGCAAAACTGGAAATATTTGGAATAAGGCAATATTTATGATATTGACACATACATGTACTGCTTCACATTAGCACATTTCAATCAGTATTTCATACTTTAGGCATTTAAAACTGCAGAAACAAGCCTCAAGATGAGTCCTTTATTTTATGGGTGGTACCCTAAAAATCAGCCAAGGGCCCTTCCAGTAACCATGTTCCGTCAGAATTTTGGGTATTTTTGCTCCATGAGGGTCAATATACATTGGGATATTAAATGTGGTTTCAACTCAGCATGTAGATAAGTGATTAGAATTAGAATATTAACTTTGAAAAATTGGGTTTCCAAGCCCTAAAAACTTGCACTGGATGCCTTTAAAAAAAGTTCCATTTTCTTTTCCACCAAAGTTCCCTCTTCCCTTTACAACAAAACTTCAGCTGCTATGTTTCACTCCATAACTGCTAAGACATTCTATCATGTAAACTGTTCAGCCAGAATTTACACAAAGTTTTTTCTAAGGGTCAGCATCAATTTTCGCAGCAGTTTTGACATAAACAGTCCTGTCCAGCATCTTTCAGCAGCCACTAAGCAGCAACATGGCAGTCGTGAAATATGCTGTTTATTGGTGGAGACCTCCAAGTATCAAACATCTTCAGTGTGGAGCTAAAAACCAACCATATGATTATGACATTTTGTCTTCTTTAGACCATATATTCTGAAAGCAAGTAAAGCCTTGATACTAGGAAGAACATTTGACTAGTATACGGGAAACATACACATTATCTGTTTTACTGTATAAAACATTATACTAGTAACTTTTCCATGTATTTCTGACAAATTCGAGTGATTTTCAAAAGTTCAGGTATTATGGAATGTATGCAAATTAGCAAAAATTTTGGCTAACAGAGGGAAAATTATACCAGAGGGCAACATTTTCCTGCCTAAGAATTCGGTACTGCATATTTTCTAACATATTTCTGGGACTTTTATTTTTCACGCGCAAAATTTTCATGCCCACGTTTTTCACGCGCAAATTTTTCATGCACAGAAAACTGTTGTGAATTTTCCATATTTGTTCATCAGGGGGCCAAAATGCTTTAAATTTTTCCCTTCCCAGCAACAGAATTCCACACTGGAATTCGGAAAGATGGAATGCTAAGAAGAGTGCTCTGCTTACATTACCTACACAACCTCACTCTGTTTTCTACCATGCGTACTATGCACGATTTGAAACGTGTGCTGTGTGAGACAGTGACATGCTGTATATATTGGTTCCCCGGGACACAGGCCCTGAGTACAGGTATTTATATTGTACATTCCTGACGAGCTTGACTAATGTAGGCTGAGAGGGGGAAGCTGAAGGAGAAAAAGCACACAACTTTTTTTTACAAGGACTCTCCTCTTCTGAGCTTAACAAACATCACCTTCAATTAGTCCTTTAGAAAAACCAAAACCTTAAAACTGAATCTCCATACCTACAGTGAATGAATGAATGAATGAATGAATGAATGAATGAATGAATGAATGAATGAAAAAATGGAAAGAATAATATAAATGAATGAAATATGGTCCGTTAAAAAACTTCAGATTGACTACCGGTAGTCTCCATACATAGTGAATGAATAAATAAATGAATAAACTAAAGAAAAACAGAAAGAGTAAATGAATGAATGAATGAAAATGGAAAGAAATGAAAAATGGAAAGAAAGAATGAATGAATCATGAATGAACGAACGAACAAACGAAAGAATGAATGAAGAGTTCAAGATTGAAAAAGTTTGACAGCTATATAATGACGATTTTTTTAAAATCCAATTTTAACATCATTTTTCCCCAAAACGGGGGTTAGACGTGCTTGCATCAAATGCAAGTCTTTTTTTAAGCAAGATTACTGTAAAAAATAAAAGGGGATTCTGGACTTTAATTTGGCAAAGGAAATATTTGGGAATTTGCTGTAGTTGGACATCTTGTTGACAAGACTGGTTTATCAATGGCTCCTACTGCCTCCAGCATGTCCCTGGCTACAGCCCAGCAAACCTCAGACTTCTGCAGTACTGTAGGGACTGTTGGAATGTAGTCTGGTCCCAGGAAACCTGGAGAATTATGTGGCTGTTAATGCAATATAAACAGTACTTAAGACTACAGACCTTGAGCACATTTAAATGGACTCAGTATACGTACTACTCTTACTAGTGTTTTTGGTACAGAACCATCAGAAAAACTGTTTTATAACTTTTGTTTTAGGGTCTTTAATGTACATGTTTGTACAGAATATAACCTGATAATGATTGTGCATATCTATATGATATAATAATATCACAATCATGTACATGAAAATGGCTGGCAACCTCAGATATGTTGCAGCTCCAACAACATTTAAAAAACAGATCCACCAGCTGTTGTGTGCCTGTGAAGCTGGTGTGTTTTGCCGAAGGGTGGTTATAGTTATAGGGCCTATAAAGATATGGCAAAGTTTTCTGATAGCTACAGCTGTTGCAATCTGTTTGCTACATAGTTGCTGAAAAAAACAATGTCTGCCAAGGGATGCAACAGGGGTTGTCACAGAGGGGGGCTCGCATGCCCTTTTCCGTAGAGCGTAATCGGCCGTTTTAGAGCGTAGACAGACCGCTCTAATTCAACGTAGAGCATAATTGGCGTATTTTGCGTATTCGCCGTTTTAATTCCACGTAATGCGCTGTAGCCACTTGGAATTGTTATTGTTACATTTTGTTTTAAAGTGCGAATAAAAACTGAACTGAAACTGAACTGAATTTATCGTAAAGCGTAATCGAGAGGTTTCCGAATTCAGCGTAGAGCATTGTCGGGACCCCCTCCCCCATGCAGGCCCTCACAGAGCTACACTACTGCGCACCTCAAGCATGTGAAGTTTCAAAACTTCCTGAACCCTTGCTGTACTAGTGGCAGCTTCAACAAAGCCACGTTTAACCACAGTTGACAGAAACACGGGACCCCATCCTGTGATCCCCTAAACCTGCCAACCATGCAGAGGTCAAAATCAAAGCCATTCCTGGCACAACTGCGGCGGGAAAGTTCTTTGGAGTTCTCGACTGGTTCAGCGTGCAGTTAACGACACACTTCCTTCCTAGGAAACCATGCCCAATCATCATGGCACAAAAATTTCTCAGTCTCAAGTACACTTCAAAGTCTATGCTTGCCCCTGTTGTATAATCAGTATTCTTTGATTTTTCTTGGATGACTTGATGTTGATAACACAATGCAACTGTTTAGCCATGCTGTGCTCAATATATATTCGTAACCTTTTCTTGTACAGCTTCTCGTTTGCAGGTATTGGTTCTCTCATAAAACTTTTTTTTCATTCAACAAAGCAAAACAAATAACAAATTGTATGATTAACAGTCCTGCATTCTTTTAAGGTACTAAATAACCCATTTTTGGGGTGTTCTAAAAGTACATGTTGCAGTTAAGTATCGACTTTGAATTTTTGTCACAAAGTGTCTTGTTGCAAGATGATAATCCATGCAAATTTTTACTAATTTGTAATGATTTAAAATTACTAAAGTAGGCTTTAGGCACCAAGGTACAGTGTTAAGTTAAGAACAACTGTTGCACGGGATTCTCCTGAAAACTAATTCAAATCGTTCTTGCTGTCCACCTGCCAATTCTTATGGTGGGAAAAAGATGTTCTTCTATCAACAGTCTGTCAGTTTGCTTCTCCCTCCGGACCACAAAATCCTGATTAATCCAAGTCTGGGCACACAGTTGGGTCTTGTTTGTTTCTCCTGTTAAATAGTGATGCGTGTTTCTGTGATAGAACTTTTTTTCCCACCAACCTCAACTCTCATATCAATTCTCATACTCTCGATCTTTTTTAATTATTTCATTGATTGATTGATTTGCACTACTGTCATTATCATTATTAATAATTTTAGTCCATATATATTTTGTTTAACTGGTATTTGGACATCTAACTCAAGAATTAGATTCTTTGGCTTTACAACTTTGGGTTGAGGCAACTTGCCTTCATATGCAACCTAACATTGTCATTCAACATTCAACATGAACGAAACGAAATGATATCTTGTGCAATTTGTATATGAAATGGTTTAATGTAATTTTGATATGTAGAGGACAAATATGAATAAGCAAAATTTGAATTTGACTATGCTAAATGTACGCAATTTCGTGCAACTCTACTGTTAGAATTTCATTCCAAGATTGTGTACTCATTAACGTTTTAAAAAATGAATGTACATCTTTGAATGCAATTCAGCTTTCTGCAATGTTTGTGATTTTAGCAATAAACCATTTTGATTGATTGATTGATTAATTGATTGATTGATTGATTGAACAATCTTTCCATCCAGGCCAACTGCAAGAAATGCTTAGTGGGCAGCTTGGCATCGGGCACCCCCCTGGTGGTTTCCCCCCTGCCCCAGGGGCGCTCTCTGCCCAGCCCCAGTCTGCCTTCTCCGCAGCCCGCCAAACCAAGATGTACGGCAGCATCCCGCCGCAGCGGATCGGCTTCGACAAGATCTTCGTGAATGAGGGCGGAGACTTTCACCATGGTAACGGGACGTTTGTGACCAGAGTGCCTGGGGTTTACTTCTTCACCTTCACTATACAGTCTTACGATGGCAAGTTCACCAACATCGCTCTGGTACAGAATGGGAGAGAACAGGTGAGACAAACTTTCCTCCTTCTCTTCTTCTACTAGCTTACTGGGGGCCTGCATGGGGGGGGGGGGCCAACAACGCTCTAGAGCAAATTTTGAGAGTTGGCTACGTATTACGCTACAGTAGCAATTACACTTTACCATAAAGCCAAATGGCTACAATGCATTGCGTAGAATTAAAACGCAAATTCACGCTCTACCCAAAATGCGCCAATTAGTGAATTACACTCTACGGTGAATTAGAGCAGTCCGGCTACACTCTGTCTATGTAGAATTATAACGGCCAATTACGCTCTACGGAAAAAGGCATGCAGGACCCCTATACTGCTTCTACTAAGTTCTACATGTAGTTCCAACTTAGACAGTAAATGAGTAACAGACATTGTTTGTAAGCACGTTGGCAGAACGACTACTACGCCTGCACGAAACCCTGTTTTTTCACGGTTTTTGTTTGATGTTTGGTCAACGTTGCATCAGAGTTTTGCCTGTTGCAGACGATATCTTTTCCGACACAACATTTGGAAACTTATATGGAATGTTAACCTTATAATATATGCGTAAATACAACCTTCTATGATAATGTCCTCCCAAAGTTCTATGTACAATACAATGTACATTATACGAGTTTTGCACAGGTGCAGTACGTTCTGCCAAAGTGCTAGCAACATATCTTTTGAACTTTTGACTCCAGGTATTGTACCTGTACAATGACTCCAAGACGAATTAAGCAATGTAAAACTGTTTTTTTTAAAGAACTCTATAAGGCGTTTTTAGATATTATTGCTAGAGGGAAAGTAAAGACCAGCGTGGTATAATGTCAAGTGAGTTGGACACAAACATTAAATCTTTTAAATTCTTTTTAACGATACAATTTTATACTATTTATAGCCAAGAAGGACACTCAATGCATACTGGAAGCTGGTTGTTCTGAAAATATGTACATTTAAAACAGACCAGCCTAAGGGGAATGCCAAAGACCACAGTATTAGAAACTGCAACAACATTGAAAATATTTGTATTCAATTTCTACCTGTTTGTACTGTAAAAAGATGAAGATACAGAAATAACTCTTAATGTTTGGAAACCCTTTAAGAATATATTCAAAAGATGCAACTTATACCCTTAAGTCTAGAACCAAGAAGAAATCCAAAGACCGGAACTAAGTCAGACGGAGATACTTTACACAGTCTCTAGAAAATAAGCAGACACAGGTATAAACCTTTAAAGTGCGCCATTATACACTAAGTCTTGACAAAGTATTAAAGATTTAGTAGAGTCCAAACATTCTAGAAGGTCACTGGCATCCAGGTGGCTCTCTAAAAACTTAGACCACCCCTACAGAGTCTGTGGGCTAATCCAAGGAAGGATTTGATTTTAACTGAGACCTGGTTGAAACCACATGATTGCAGGGGTGTTAAGTTTGTAAAAAGAAGAGCTTTGCAGGTGGGCCAAAGGCACTGTGAACAGTTGAAATCCACAACTCACATGTTCAAACAGTGTCTTACCTGTGGATAACCCCAAAAAGTTTACACACCTGCCCAACAGATCTTTTTTGCTACAAAGAGGTACACATGTATTTCAAGGCCTGCTTTGATAGATAATGCATGCTCTACACACACACGTTGTATTGTACAACAGTTAAACAGTCAGTAAACTGGCCAGGTGTTAGGACAACTCTGGCTGCACCTGGGTAATCATTCTGTATTGACATTGCCTGGTAAAACAAGCTGGGTAGTCTCCCATCAATCCTAGTTAGTGCAAACCTCTGGATTCTATAATTCTTTTTGGAGGAATCAGACCATTGACTTTTCTATACTTTTTTAGACATACATGTACATGTAGGCTATTTTATTTTTCTCAGTGTTTTATGGTCAAAAATACATTAAATCAAGAGTAAATTGAAAGGTATAGGTGGCAAAATATACATCATACATTAATAGAATTGTCATGTCATAAGTCAGCTTTTAACCGTTTGTCAGATTTTGACTTTGCCCAGCTACCCTGAATCATTTTGATTCAAGTTATCTTTTAGCTGACTATTCTGAACAGTCTGTACAGCAGATGATACAAGTCTACCTTGATGAGTCCGATGACACTTTTCAAAGTATCCTACAGGTGAACCCATATTTAGTTTATACAACCATCAGTTGACACCTTTTCCAAACTGCTGACCAATTGGCAACATTTTTCATAAACATCCTCGACTTAAATCTGAAGTTTGACCTTCAGAATGTGACCTCAACCACCTGTTCAAAGCTAGCGAACATTGTAGGCACATGGCTTCATCACTACCTCCACCAGGCCTTCCTATGGGAATATATACAGATCGTAGCATTTGGCAAAAAGAGGAGTAAAATTGGCAGCACGTCGGCAGAACGTACTGCACCTGCGCAAAACCCGTAATGTGTATTGTGCATAGCACTTTGGCAGAACGTCTCATATAAGGTCGTATTCGTGTATATAAGGTTAACACCCCGTCTGTAGTTTCCAAATGTTATGTGGGAAAAGATATCTGCTGCAACAGGCAAAATTCTGATGCAACGTTGACCAAAATTCCAACGAAAACGGTGAAAAATGGGGCTTTTGCACAGGCGCAGTACGTTCTGCCGACGTGCTAAAATTGGCCAGGTGAGTCAGTTTATGGAATACTCAAACCCCAAGGCGGCCAAACTCCCCTGGCAAATGTTCTCCCTATGTATAGCCAGTGTAGTTAGAGACTACATATAACTACTAATGAGGCAAGGTACAAAATCTTACTGAACGTACCCCCCTCAAACCTGTCTCAGTGGACCAGTCCTCAGCATTGCTGCAGAAATTGAATTTGCGAGGGGAAATTCCAGAAGCCAGACCACCAAAGTAGAGACAGTTCTAATCACTTTGCCCCATCAGAGAATCCCTCCCTTCCTTCCCCAAACAGACCTGTGCAGAACCTTTCTTCTTACAAATACCCTTGAGGCCATGATTTTCATTTTACGGGGACCACCGGCACACTCCAAAGTACTACAGATCAAGGAGCTTCTATTGTACAGATACAGTCTTGTCCAGATGTGTCAGTGATACTAATTGAACAGAGCTGAATTGACTTGAGCATAGTTGAGTAAAGAGGAATAATATACTACATAACTTTTAATAAAGAAAGGAAACTCTCATGACAAGATGATGAAAGAAAAGAGCATCATCTTGGAAGAGTATAAATACTATAATGATCAATGTCAAAAATACTTGATTTGAAGATATAGCACAAGATTTTGAACCTAGAAATTGTGAGGACTTTAAAAGAAATCAATTTTCAGACTGCATTTCATCAGTTACAGCTACAAATTCTAAAGTATAAACTCAATGAACTAAACATTTTTGCCCCCCTCCCCCTTCCCAAGGTGACGTTGTACACAGAGGATGATGACAGAAACATCATGCAGAGTCAGAGCATCATGCTTCGCCTGGCGACCAATGACAAGGTCTGGCTGCAGCTGGACGGAGGAACACACCACGCCATCCTCAGTTTCCATGACAACCGCATCACGTTCAGTGGATACCTCGTCTACGCTAAGTTCAGTTAGAATCACGATATCGTGTTGGGGGAGGGGGGGTCATGGTGAATCAAAGAGTTGTGGTGTCACTGTACTTATTGTGATAAGGCCATGTTGATTTGATTATATGGATGACATCCTCTGGGAACCCCAAAACTGATGCGAACGTGCGATTAAAAAAAAGTTTAGCAAAAAGGAAAAAAAGGTTGCTTTCATTATGACGTCTACGTGGTCATGAAGGTTGAACAAATGACACAGAGTATGGTATGGCGAGTAATCCACTCTTCAAATTAATTTCTTTACATTTTCATCTTTTTCGTTTGATTCTACGACATTGGTATCGTTTTCCAATATTCCTTTTTGCTCATTTTGCAACTGTTTTGTACAATTTACAGTATGGTTGCAAACATTTTGGAAATGGCCAAAAATTCATGCGCACGCAGATGTCATCCATATAATCAAATCAACATGGCCTAATGTCATTGGTTTCTACATTGTGACGTTCACATCTAGTGTGTATATTATGTTTGTCATGTCAAAAATGAAAGGAAAAGAAGTTGACCAAAGACTGTTGTATATGTGATAAATGTAGCATTCATAGATATTTGTACTAGAGTATAGAATTATCATAGTTGACTTTCATGTAGTTATAACTGAAATATTGCAAAATACGATCATGTATTTTACAATCATGTATATCTGATAGCAAAGATAGTTATGCATAATTGTCATTGTCATTATATAAGTTAATATAGTGTGCTAAGAATAACCCAGTACATGTACATGTGTACATGACATGTGCCAAAATTCTGCTTTCATAATTTCCATATTTCATAAAGATTTGTACGACTTGTATCCTATGAATAAGGTATACATTGTACTTTTATAAAGCATGTTTAAGTTGCATTTTAGAGGCATCAAATTCTTCACTTTATGATCAATTAGTATATGCATCTGTGAATCGATTTTACAAATTGTTGTGTAAATTTGTTAGCTTATTTATAGCTCTTAGCTTAATTAGCTAAATGTAGTCTATAATCATCTACATTGTTTAAGGTAAGACTTCTAGTTTGACATTACACTGTCTCAAGTACATAAAGCCACAATGAAAAAGTGTACAAATTGTAGTTTGTCAACTTTTTTGTTAGAAAGTTATTGAATGACGGTGGAAGAAATACTGACCGAGAATGTGATAAATGGAAATAAACCCTTGCACATTCAATTGGCCTTAAAGGTATCATTTTAGATCTGAAGAATAGTTTCTCAGAAATGTGCTACAATCTGATCTTCAAGACCAGGTTTGCACTTAAACTTGGAAGAAAAATTAAAGAACACTCAGCAGTGGGATACTAAGTACATTCATGTGGTGTTTTCTGAGTTCTTTCTTGTTGTATGAGAAGCTATCATAATGTTTCATAATATAATATATACACTACCTCGATAAAGCAGCCAAAAAATTGGTATGTCAATGTAAACAACACTTAGAGCTAGTGCTGTGCGCCAGTTCGCTGGACCGGTTCTGGACTTGTAAAAATGTTTAGGTTCAAGTCCAAAAAAACCTAAAAGTCAAGAACCGATTGCGGACTTATTACAAGAAAAACCCATATCACAGTACCCCTTTTCTTACCAAACCACCTAAAACCTTCCATTGATTGCAAAATCTGTGCTGTAAAATGAAGAAAACATTGCCATCGCACATCGTCAAGTGTCGGCCTCCATGTTAAGTGGCCAAAGTTTTGCTCAGACAACATTGCAAGGTTGCCAACATGCAATTTTGTATATGCCATGGGTTTAGGTCCAGACTTACATGTACGAGTCCGTAACTGAACCTAAACCCCTAGACTTGAATCTGGACCTGAACCTAAATGTGGGTTTAGGTACACAGCACTACTTAGAACCTATCCCAGACACAGAAAATCTAGCAACTGTGTGTGTTATCTTGTTAACCGGAACCACCTTGCCAACAAAATATGTAGAGGAACCACTGAGAAGTATGTTATGATTGAAAGGTTAAGCTATGTTGATCACAAGAAGGAGGTTTAGGAATAACTCAACAGATGCTTAATACTATCCATATGTATGTCTATATGAGGGAGATTGGCTGGAATGAATGTACACCAAAATGTATTGAATATGATGTTACCAGTATGTATTAAACATAATTCTTTGCCATGTATATTGTACTACTCATCCTAAAATTAAAACATCATGATTGTTCTCCTCACTGCCAATATCTGAAGCAAGCAGGTTTAAAATATCATCACACAGAAACTATTACAAACAAGCTAAGTGTATCACTGTATAAGCTGTGGCTTGTTTTGGGAATAAAGAAACTATTTCTTACTTTCAAAGTAACTGTTATAACTTCTTTTGCTTTTCCTGCAATGTGTTTTGCAGCAGTACTAGAGGCCTGAGAATTTACTAGTAAAATGTAAAATCTTATTATGTACAGGCACATGTCATATTCATCTACATGATATGGGATGTCAAATTATGCAAACATCATTCTGTGCAAATCTATCAGCACAGAGCCACCAACTAAGCTCACAACTTACATGTACTTATATGGTCAAACATTCCAGTTAATTCCACAAAGAACACAAGGATTATGTGGCAAATTCCATATGCAAACTTTCCTGGATACGTTCCTCATCTAGTTTTCTTTGATTTTCATGGTTGTCAATTAAGACCATCCTGAAGGAATTCATAACTAGAACTTTTGAGATAACTGACAAGTCTGTGCATTTCAGCAGGCTCCAATAAAGATATTGAGATGTCAAAAAGGGTACTACAAATTTACACTAATAAATCATTTGAAATATGCATTTCAAATAAGTACTCTTTTCCTGTTTTTGAAGTTTTAGAAGCAATCCAAGACTTTTCCGATCTTTTAAAGAGATATATCTCATGTAAAAAGCAGTATTAATGGAGGTATCTTACAGATTTGTAGTATAATGTAGGTATCAGAAAAAGCTTTTATAAGTCAGAATGAAGACCAGACAGTGTCGAAGAGACACCTATATGTGCCTGACAGTACTGCAGGCATAAGTCAACTATTTACAATCCATCAAGCTCCTATACTAGTCCCACCACAAAGCTCAACACAAGCAAGCAGTTGCAGGCAATGCCTTAACAATCACGACTACAGAAAAGGGAAAAATTTCATAACAGAAAATATTCCCCACATATCATGTACATGTACAAATGTACAAATGTACATGACTATCAACCATAATTCCAGGCTGTACTGTACACAGTAGAGATCTACTACATTGTATCAGTAGTAGACAGTACATGTAGGGATGGTGGTATTAGTACATAGTTAAGTGTGTCTGTATAATAGTTCAAAATCTGACCTGAAAGTTGATGGGGGGAGGGGGGTTCTTGGGTTCCAGTCTGACCACGCTGGACTCTACCTTGGGCGGTGGTCGGAAGTTGTTCCTGCCGATCTGTAGTCAGACAAGAAGGGAGGGAACAAACCTGTCACATGGTAACTCTTCACTCACGAGTCACATGAGAGATAATCTGGGGGATATAGTTAAAATTAAACTTTGTACACTTCAAATATCAGTGTGCTTAACTGAATGTACAGTACACGTTTGCAATGCTAATGCCAAGAACACATTTCTGTTCTGACATGGTACATGTACCTAAAATTTCGGATGTTTAGATTACTTTTAAACTGTTATACCACATTATTACCACATTTCTACTTAAACGATGATCCTTTTACAAAACTTCAAGTATTTAACTGTCAATTTCTACTGTGGTACTACTAGTACCTGTGCCCACAGCACACATATTAGTTTACAAGTGTACAATATGTGTGGCAACAATAAAACTAAATGTACTCAAACTGAAAGTAGAAAGATAAAGTTGGATACTTGGTAATCATAAAATTACAGAGACCCTTTGTGCTACAGGAGTGTAAAATGTGAATCTGTCTCCAACCTTCATGAGATGGTCCACTCTAGCCAGGAGCTGCACGTTGAGAGACAGTCGACAGTACAGCTTGTCACCGGGCGGGGCCACCAGGCGCTGGGCAAACTCTCTCTGGAACATCAGGATCGCACACCTAGCAACGGTTGCCAAGGGGCCATGTTAATATACATCAACAGTATGACACCTACAAAGGGACGCCTATAGTATATGTGTCTGACAGTACTGCAGGTACCATTTACTAGTACTTGTACCTAAAAGAACACGTACAAGTACATGCACTAGTAAAATTTTGTTCAAGTACTAGTCAAATTTTTAAACTGACACTACTAATACTATGCAGTCAGCAACAAACCTTATGTTAAATGGACTTTTAAAATGTTTCAAGTACTGATCACGTTATAAGTTTCTTGTACTTTTTTTTTATAAAAGTTAAAACTCCTTTATAAAAGACAATGACCACCAGTCCTTGATCATGTCTTACCTGAAGAAAGGTCTGTGTAACAACAGTTTGAAGACTAGAGGGGAGGAGATCTGAAGTGAAACAACAACAATTTGAACAAATATCAGTAACACTCATTAAGAGATTAACCAGTGCCAGATTAACAAGTTTAAGGGGCTGTCTACTTAAAGGTGGTACCATTTTCTTACATGTCTATTCCCATCAGCAATTCTTCACTTAACTTGTACTTTTTACTTTGTTTGAAAATATCTATATCTAAAATGTATTTTTATCTATATCTAAAATGTATTTTCAATGTAACATATTACAATGTATGCCAAATGCTTCTTCTTTCTTACTCTTACTTACTAGTCTTAGTAGGTTTTTGTCAGCTAGCAATATAATAAGCAACACATAGATGTTGAACAATGTCAACTTCTTTTCCTTCTGCCTTACCAAGTGTGCAACATATCATTATCATCAACATTACAGCCCAGACTAAGCTCACAAAATCAGGTGCAAAAAATGTTAATACAGCCACTCACCTGGTAGGGTATGTTGGCTACACAGATGTCAAAGAACGGCAGATCAGTCTTTAACGCATCTCCTACCATCATCTGGAGCTTGTGAGCTGATGGTCTGTACAGGAAACATCAAAACCTACATCACAAAAGTACCAAAATCTTGAACAATATATAAGTTCTTCATGATATTAACCTTTCTGAGTATTACTCAGAAAGGTAAAATACCATGAAGAACTCAATTCCTCAATATCAATTACCATAGGACAAGATGATATAATATAGCAATTTCAGTGATTCTCGTGTGAATAAGATCACGTTTGTAAACCGTAACTCTCGCGAGATCACGTTGTGAAGTGATTGGTCATTAATTATCCTGATGAAGGCGACAGTGGTCGCTGAAAATTTGGTCTCTCTGTAAACTGTGTGTTGGAATAAAATTCAACGTTTTACTATGTTATGATTACTACCAACACAGATGAACTTTCATGAAAATCTCAATCTAGAGTTCCCTGACCCCATATACCATCACCAGTTCATGTTCTTGAAGGGTAGTTCCTTAAATTGTTTAAAAGCACTTAATCTCAAAGGAGTGTCCTGGTCAAGATTTCTTGTGTTGAGTATATTCATTAATACTCACGTTCCCTGGACTCTCTTCTGCAGTTCCGCCACTAGTCTGGGGTCTATTTCACAGGCAATCACCTATTGACAATTAAGAACAGTCAGTAGTCAAGCACAAATGTGTCTATCTAACCAACAGTTACTAATATCATTACAGCTTACCAACAACATACTACTCCTCATACATGTTGGTATAAAGTGGCAGTGTGCTACAAGGCTTTATTGGCCAAAAAAATATGAAGACTACACATACAAATACACAAGGTGAATTCTTACCATTCAATACTTGTATAACTTTTGAGCCTAAGGCCTACTTGGCCACAAAATTAATCATTTACAATATTTTAATATTGTAAATGATTAAAACTATTAAAACTATTCCTGGTACAATGTAGGTGTAAGATATGATAAAAACCACACAGACAAAACGCATACAAGATAGATCACCTCAAAAACATAGCATTTAGATTTACTGCACTCTAGTGTTCCTGTGAAATGCAATGACAGACAAACTGTTAGAAAATACCATAGGATAACTCACCTTTTTCACCCTGTCTATCATCTTCATAGTGAGGTTTCCAGTTCCAGGACCAATCTCCAGCACCGTGTCTGTGGGCCGTAGGGCTGCCTGAGAACAGGATGAAACAAGCACTGTCATTGGATACCAGTGAAACAAATGTCAAGTTACAATTGAGATCATTAGTTTGTTTAATAGAACATATAACATTATGAGAACTATATAGATGATTGGTATTCATAGGCATCCCTCCAGATATCCCTTTATCAATGGTTACATACCAAGGTAACTTTTAATAACTCAATTTTCATAATAGTCATGATCACAATCAACTTACAATAATTGAAATTTTTGTGACTCTGATCAGGATTCATGATCATAGCTCTGAGGCCAATATTTTGTAGCATAATCGATGTTGCAAACAAGACGCAATAAGATGATGACAATGAAGAAAATATAACACAAAGAAGTCAAATTCTCAAAAGTAACGTTAACTCAAAACGAAACAGACCTTTTCCACCATGCTGTCCACGACTAGAGGATTCTTCAGAATGTGCTGGCCGAACTGCTTGTTGAACCCAATGCCTACAAGGTAACACACGTAATGTACGCAATGCATTCACGACAATCCATTTGAAGAATTTGAATTATCACTGTAAAAAAATATCTATTTCCGCAGTTGAGTGCAAGTAGTGCATGTGGATTGCCCCCCTCCCCACTCTAGAAAAGCATCCACAGATTATCGAGCTAAAACGGAAGAAAATAGCAGTCTACCTTGCTTCTGCACTTCCTGGTGGGTACGGGACGTCTTTGAGCTCTTGACTTTCGGCATGTTGAATTAAAAATGCTCTATTTTTTACTATATTTTTACCAGTTCAAGTCGAGACACGTTCGTCTGCTAACACCTCGACCTTTCACCTTTGTCGTTTTGCGGCAGTGACGTAAAATAGAACAGGACGTGGATAGACAGCGCCCTCTTGTGGGAACTGAAGAGACTGCAACTTCACAATGGCGAAACATCACTTTTTCCCTGGATGACACCCTGGAAGTAATGTCAATGCATAAAGAGAAGACGTTAAGATCAAAACGAAAAAAAATTCTAACATGAATTTAGCAAGTGCAATACATGGCAAAAACGTCCGGATTACAAAAACGTAACGTTAACGTTATCAGGCACACGATTTCTAATCTCCAAGCAGCTCTTAGTGGTGGGGGTAAGACAGTATGAAATTGGCCAGTCTGTAACCATTTCCCCACAATGGTTACAGACTGGCCAATTTGATACTGTCTTACCCCCACCAAAAGATCTGCTTGGAGATTACACGATTTCCAACTCATAGTTGTTACCATATGCATTTCAGCGAAATGACTTAACCAAACTAGTCTGAAGGAAAGTACTAGTATATCGACATAGTTTAGGGCATGACGCAAAGAGAGGTGCACGTGGTTTGTCTGAATGCCCGTTTTAAATTTTGGGCACTGAGGGAAAATGACAAGACTGTGAGGTGTGCTGCGCGTATAACATATTTAGGTCATAGTTACAATGTAAAACGAGATGGCCTCAAGGCAGGCGTTCTGTATGCATGGATACACCGTTGTTCCTGTCAATAGAACGTCCGAAGTTAACCTCTACCAGGCTTCGGTAGCGGCTGGAAAGAGTGAATACTATGCCAAGGAAGTTGGTCCTCTTAAACCCAGAGTACAGTTTGTTCTGGAGCGGCTAACTCCTTCAGCGCACCAACCCCTTTGGCTGGTTATTCTATCTATTTTGTCAATTCAATTTCTTCTCTTTCCAACCGATTCTGAAGCCTGGTAGAGGCTAGAGGAAGTGAGAACTTGAAAAATACAACGCAGTTAGCTGTCGGGCGCTAAGCTGAGTGGTTGGGCTCTGTGGCGAAAGAAGATAGACCTCCAAGAATTTCATAAGACTTACTAAGTTGAACGGAACGGAAGAGACTATGGATAGTGGTGCCCAGAACAAGGTGTGTTCTTTGGGTAATGTGGACAGTTCATTCATTTCAGAAGTACTTAAAACTATATTGTGTACATGTATAGAAAATCAGTAGATTAGTTCATTTAAAACAATAGGCACAGATTACATTTGTACATGAAAATATCTCACACAGAGGAAGTGGCCCGGACGTGGTGTTTCCATGAAACTGGCTGTGGTTGTTGCTGTGTTGGTGGTGGTTGTGTCGGTTATCCTTTTCTAACTTCTAACTAAAATGAGCATTTTCTTCTATAACATTGAAGCTGCTTTTTAGGAGAAAGTTAACTTTCTAAGACAAAGGTAGGATGAAGTACGCATTTGAATAAACTGGAAATTCTACTTTATATGAAGATTCAGCATTATGTACCTAGACACCGTTGTATACTTGAAGGTATATGTTGGTGTGTAATCATGTACGCTTATAGTAATAAAGGACACGGTGATCTTATGGAACACGTGTATGGAAGATTGTGATACAACAGTTGACCTTTATGTCGGATAAACTTTTGTAACTTTCCCATTCTTGAAAGTTAAAGCTAATGCGAAAAAAAATGTTCAGACATTCGTGTTAGAAGTAACTTTTTATCAGATCTGTTAGACCATCAATAGTACATTATTCAACGATGACAGAGTTAGCAATTATAATTATACATATGATATTTCATTCTACTCCCCTCTATTCTCCATATGAATCTATACGGTGACCTCACAGTCGATAGGGTTGTCCTCTACAATACAGTCAGGCATGTTCGGTTTGACGTTATCATAATTACTTGAGGTGGACGCCGCCGTCCACGGGCAGTGACGCGCCGGTAATGAACGCCGCCTTCTCCGAGCAGAGGAACGCCGCCACACCGCCGACTTCACGGGGAGAAGCCCACCGTCTCATACCGCAAGAACCGATGAAAGCGTCGACTTGCGCCGCCCCCAACTCCTCCACGACTGGGTCCCAGGCCTCGGTCTTGGTGAAGCCCGGGATGACGACGTTACAGGTGATCCGCCTGGGCGCCAGCTGCTTGGCGTAGTGCCTGACCAGGTACTCCACACTTGCCTTAGCCGTTCCCGGGGTGATGTAGGCGAGGTTCGGCCCGCGGGAGGTGTTACACCCGGGGGAAGACACGGCGACGATGTACCCTCGCCCGTCCTCCATACAGGTGACCGCCCTCTCCACCAGCCTGATGAAACATTTCGGGTACATGCCCTGGAAGAACTCGTACGCCTCCCAGCCTTGGAACCAGCTGCCACTGGCGTCTGGTTTGGTGTGGGAACGGTTTTGCCAGTACGCTCCGGCGTTGTGGACCAGGGCCGTCAGCTTACCACCGAAGTTCTCCTGGATACAGGAGAAGTAAGCGTCCACCGTGGCTTCGTCTCCCGCCTCACCTGACACCAGGAACACGCGTACATTGTACGTCCCCTCCAGGTGTGCTTTGGCGTCTTGAGCGCGGTCTTGGTTTTGCCGGTACCCCAGAATAAGATCGTAACCGGCGGTGGCGAGCTCCTCGGCTATACCGTAGCCGATTCCTCGGGTCCCGCCAGTGACAAGAGCGGTCTTGCTCTGCGACATGTTAAAAATCTAGAAAGCTTGCGGTGCAATTCATTTTAAGAGGATTGTAGAATTGATGACCTTTTGGAATTTGTACTGTCCCTCCTGGTAAAAAAATAGGCCAGGCAAATTAAAGGGTAATGATTAAAAAGCAACACACGATTCTACGTATACGTATCGAGAGTCTATTATTTAGGTCGATATGTGCAACTACTAGTATATATAGATTTAGACAACGCAAATTTAGATGTTAAATCCAAATCATGTGGATATCCAATCCACGTGATTTGGGAGTAGCTCTACATAAGTGACTTTATGAGCTCGTCTTACACTTCGATTTTATTTCTAAATTTTGAAATAAACAGAAATATAAGGAGTCTAAATTCATCCCAGCGGTTCTCCGTTTGTGACGTAGTGTTGCCCCATTACTTCCAACTCTCTGGAGTTAAACACAACAGAAAACGAACTACAAAATGTACTCACCAGGCAGAGGTTTGGGCTCATTTTGGCGTCTTTTGGGGCCTTTTTAAATCGGGCTTTCTTTTTGCACTGATATCTTTTTTACTCCAACCCAAAGGGGTAGAAAAGATACCACTGCACTGAAAAGAAAGCCCGATAAAAATAGCCTACATTTAAAAAGACGCAAGAAATAAGCCAAAACCCAAACCTCTGCATTTATACAAAATATGACGCAATAAATAAGTCTAGAGAATCGGTTTGTAACTGTCTGATCGCAGACCGAGACGTTTTAAGCCTCGTGAACCCGCATGACGAGAGACTCTTTGTGACTCTGACTGCCGCTAGTCATGTGGAAAGTGACAAATATAAAACGACAACAGAAACAGGAACCTGAGTGTGCAGGTGTTTAAGGTCATGGCCTCAAGACGAGAACATGCCTGTACTTGAATACACCACGGAAGTTCCGGTCAATTAGATCACCTTACCTTTTCACTGTGACGACGGGGAAACTTAGTACAGCTACGCAGTTCATTCTGAGACACTGAGTGGGTAAGGACAACCGCTCCACGGATCGTAAGACTTTATCTGCCACTTTTGTTGTCGAACGAGAGGGACGATGGCCACTGGTGTTCAGAACAAGGTTTGTGTGATATGTAATATTATACAGTATATAGATTCTTGTATTTTAGTAGTAGCTAGCGTGTTGTTGAGCGCTGGCGCTGTTTTTTCGCTTTACCTTTACTGTTAAGCAACCCTTCATACCACAAGGAAGTATTCGTTAGAGTTGCACTTCCTTGAGGCGTAAAAGCTATATTTAAGATTAGATGCTGACTGCATTGTAGTGAGTTCACCCGTGTTTTCGGCAATCAGTTTCAACGCATCGGTAAAGGGGTGTATATAACAATTTAATAGTATTTCTAGTGCTTTTAACGTAGCTAGTTCGAACGAAAGATACACATTTACCTGCTCGGTAGGTGTGGTGGTGGGGTTTTTGTAATATTGACTTGTGCTTTTTTATGTTGCGACAACACACAGCTTTTAGTAAACAAACATTTTTCTTCTAGGTTGCTGCAAGGCAACTTCCAGGACTTCGCATGCCCTTGACGACAGTGATGCTGTTTACTGGAGTTCTGCTGATCCTGCTCCAACCGACGGCGTCACAGCCCGAGGTACGTATTTTAGTGCACGTCTTCTAGTGTACTCCCTCTGAGATATACAGTTTCTTGACTTTTAGTAAGACATCTATAGCTTCGTTTTGAGATCATTTTTTCTGGTTATTTCAGCAATCCCTTTTGGCCAGGCTGACAGACAAGGAAGCCAGTTCAAACAGCATTGAAGACACTACACGTTAGTATATTTTACGTTTAAATGCTCTGTATCATGTAGTGTTGAGTATTGTGAAACATCCAATAACTGAGTTTCCGATTCTTGGTGTTTTATGGTCCCTAAAACACCAAGAATCGTAAAACTCAGTTCTTCTTTTCTAGATATTTTCAGATCGATGCGTTTGTCACTGCTGTTATCTTCTTATCTGTCTACATTTACAAAATCTCATGTGGGCAGGAAAATGTATATCTTATGGGAATGCAGGGAGTTGTGTGATAATGAAATGTAACATAATTAAATATAAGATTTATGTTATAGATTCAATGTATACCTTTGTTTTGGAGCAGATGATTGGATAGAATACATCCTGTTGTGTACATGTTATACCATACTCATAACTCTTTACAAGGTCATTTTCTGTGTTGAACGTAGTCTTGATTTTGTGTATGTGACTAAGTAAGCCGTCTTACTGCAGGTGAAGCTCTGGTGGATGGAGGACATGCCCGTGTGGCCCGTGCCGCCCTGAGATGCCTAAGAGGCAGATGCATGATGTGCGTAAGATTGGTTTGCGAGAGGTACTGCGGGGTGCGTCGTCGTCCCGTCTGTTGCAAGTACAGATGGAATATTACACTGTGCTAAATACAACGAGTGTGTCACTCCCGTGTTGTGTTGTAATAGTCTGCGTACGTTGTATTTGTTTCTTTCACATAACCGGTAAACCGTCTTTACGCGTATCACACTAGTTTTGTACATGTACAATGTAGGTACAAAATTGTGCACCTTGCTTAGCTTTTACACTACTTAATACACAGCAATACTACTGCTTGTGATTTTTTATTAGCTTGTGAAAAAATGTGTTTAATGTTGGCAGCCAATTTCTGTAATATCACTTCATCTAATCAGCTTTCTGGTTGTGATCTGTTGTGATATATTCATGTCATAATAAAGCATTCTACACACGAACAATTTCATTTCACGTCACTAATATGAGTAACAGTCTTTATTTATTGCCAATAAGTATACGAAAGTGTATGGACTGAGTCAACCTTAGCAATAGGTCAGTTCAAACATAACTTCTGCGAGGGAAACAGAATGTATTGCAAACTGTTAAAAATATCCGATGGCCCAATGCAGAATGTTCAGTACTGTAAATTAGACAGCGACCGTGAGTGAACAAACCAAAAATAATATTTTGCAAATATTCGAATAGTGTAATTAAGATTATCATAATTTTTACCTCTTGATGAAATTGCCGAACTTGAACTGAACAAGCCCTGAAATAATTGAGAGTATTGTATATATATATATGTGTGTGTGTGTGTGTGTTTGTATATATGTATGTATGTATGTATGTATGTATGTATGAATATATATATATATATAGAAGATCTATAGTTCGTATACGGGTGTACTGTCACAGTGATGGGACGCTGTGCTGCATATTTGAGGTAAGGTGCCAGTTTTGGCTCAAATCCAATGGCCAATCCAATATCTACACACACTGCCCTCTGGCTATTCAGGACGACAGCACTGAGAAGGTTTCGGTCAACCGCACACAGATATCGCATTCCAGCTAAGGCCTACCAGGTTTACAAGAGCCGTTGGACCGTCCCACGTTCAAGACAACAACAAGGAAGTTTTAGAAGTGAAAAATACTGCGATCGCGCAGTTAGTTTTCAGACGCCGAGTGAGTAGGAGCGGTTTCTGAGAGCTGAGAAAAAATCGCCGGGCTGAATCTGTGGTTCAGTGAGAGACATGATGGACTCCAAAGTCCCCCCGAAGAAGGTGAGTCTGTAGATTACTACTATAGTTTTATCAGTTTATGTAGCTGTAAAAAGAACCGCCAGACCCGTTAACTTCATAAATACGGACTAAAAACATACAGACTCTAAATTCAAAACCCGTTGAGTTCTAGCCTCCTTCGCAGGTTTTGGTGCGGCGGCGTTATTTTTTTCGGGGAGCGACGCGAGTTATGCCGCGGGGACGGTCTTGTCGCCGAGGGGCTTTGCAGGGGAGAGAATGTTTCCCCGAAAAAATTGACGCACCCGCCCTGAAGTCTATGAAGGTGGCTATTGGGTTTTACTTTTTTCTTGAAACACCGGAGGTCTTTTTCATGGCACTTGCAAGATAATGAGATCCCCAGAAAACAAAAGAGTAGCCGTGAAGTCTGTCACAAGGAATTTGCTAGGCGGATATCAACTTCAGTGAAGGTAGCTGAAGACGTTGCAGTTTGACACCTTCCCGATGCAGACCTGTTTATTCCAGTAGGGCCCTCATATTATGGGACTTGTACTTCATATTGTACGAGAGCTGAGTATGCATGTCACCTACCATTGAATGGTTTAAAATGTGAATGGCGTCCGGGTGAGCGTCATGATTGGTGTCGTGTATTTGGACTTACGCTTGTTACCTTCGGAAAGAAAGAAAGAGACAAATTATATGTAAAGCAGGTGTGCAAAGGGTCTACTTGTTCGACTAACATGACCGTAGATTTTAATAGCCTCTGTAGCAGGCTCATAGAACTGGGGGTTTGGTGGTCTTCGGCTGTTTTCTGATTAGCCCAGTTCTAAAAACGGGGGTAATTCAACCAGGCCGGCTATGTTGTCTATATGCAATCAGAAAATAGCACATAAAAGCTCCGAAAGACCCCGAAGACCCCCCAAACCCCCAGTTGTTGGCATGCTATGGAGGCTAAGATTTTAAGTTTGCCTACAAGGAAGGTTGCTAAGGAAATTCGATATCAAGGAAGGTTGCTATGGACGTCTTGTTAAGCTACGTAGTAGACAGGTGTTCCGAGCATGTAACACCTGCGTCGCTCAGTGGCTATTTAGAGCGCAGTCGTGGAACGGCAGCCAAGATTTAGACACAGATGACTGAGCAGTGTATCCCACGACAGAAAGTAAACATATCTGGACTTGACCAGAATCCGCAATGAGAGTGACTTCATTCTTATCTCCTATACAAGTTAGGTTACAACACTCAATAGGATATACGATAGGGCCGATTTACCGTAAAAATGAACTGTACATGTCCTACGGCAATTGGCCTTTTTCCTGTGTAAACAGGTCTGAGGGTAAAATATTATCACTTCTTCTAGCTTTCAATTCACATAAAAGATGTCCACCTATCTCACACGTACAGAGGAAGTGGTCTGGATGTGGCGTTTCCATGACACCAGTGAAACTGGCTGTGGTTGTTGCTGTGTTGGTGGTTGTTGTGTCGGTTATCCTCCAGCCGAGTGATGCACAGCAGGAAGACGAGGTATGTCGAGCGTTGGGAGCGTACAAACTGACAAGGAGTCAAATAGACCGTATGTTTGTTCTGGCTACTTGGAAACTTTAATACATGATCACTCTCGGGTGCTAAATGTCTTGTTAATCTTATTTTTTTACAGAACTCTCTTCTGGAATTGATGGAAAGCAACAAGGAAGGAGCAGTGCCAACTGACGAGATAAATGGAGAAGATCGTGAATTTGATGGTAATAATTTTTTTTCGAAATTTGAATGAATAACCATACTAAAGAAATAGGGTCCGGGAAATATATCTAGGTCAGAGTGCACTTAGAATGATTCTTATACCAGTGCCGACACATCAAACAATGGTAAAATACGAGTACCAGTATAGGTAGTGATACCGTTTTCACGCATGCATGCTTATAAGATTATGTGCATGACTTCTGAAAACATTTATATGTCTTCGTGTGTAGAAATAGTGTTATATGCAAAATTGTTATATATTGCAATTGAGTAAAGTAGATCGATTGTTTGCACAGTTGATAGTGCAACGTTTATAACATAATCCGTTAATAAATGAAGATCTTTATTTATTAAATCACAACAAAACAAGATGAACGGATACAGTTAACAAATAAAAAAACTAGAAATCGTTATATCGTTGATGTCAATAAAGGTACACAACAGATGCCACGATTTGTCGATGAAACGTTCCTTATTATGTACGTTTTTAATTCAACAGGGCCACTTGTACATGTGGACCACAAGGAACCAGAGCGCGTACTCAAACGAGTCAAACGTTGGTGGGGTATCCGTTGTAGAACGGTGTGTAAGCGAAACTGTAGAAGCTACTGTTGTAAATGGGGCGTCAGATGCGGTGTTCACTAGGGTATATCATTACCCCTCCCGTAGACCCACGGGCTTCCAAAGTTATATAGTGTGTAGCTGGGTAAGGTGATGGGGACAGAGATAGTACTAGTAACCGATGATAGAGGATAAGAGAATGTTCGTTCATGTTTCTATTGTATTATGTTTGGTATGTTGGTAAATGCATTACGTAACATATCTGTATATGGATACTCAGCAGCTTCAGCCTAAGTATAGTAGGGAGGCCTGCATTTCTAACTTCCAAAATAAGCATTTTGTCTTCTAGGATATTGAAGCTGCTTTTTAGGAGAAAAAAAAAGTTTCTAAAAAAAATACAACAAGAACGCATTTGAATGAAATCCGATTTTAAATGAAGATGTGGCTTTATGTACCTAAGAACCATTGTATACCTGAAGGTACACGTTGATGTATAATATTACAGACGCTGATAGTAATAAAATACACGGTGATCTTATGGAAGATGGTTGTGATAGAACAGTTGGTCTTTATGTCTGATAACCTCTTGTGACTAATACATTATTAAACGACGTTTAAATAGTTATCAGAAATTGCAAGATGCTCGCGTGCGTTATGCATATGGCATTTCATTCTACTCGGCGGTTGCCATTCTTCACACTTTTTAATGAAAATTTATTGCAAGTTCCTGCCCGTAGGCTATTGTAATTTATTACATGTACATGAAATAAAGGACCTATGTTATGAGGGGACCTACAGTTGACAGTTCTGTCCCCTACAGCCAAGCATGTTCGGTTTGACGTTATCGTAATTACTTGAGGTGGACGCCGCCGTCCACGGGCAATGACGCGCCGGTGATGAACGCCGCCTTCTCCGAGCACAGGAACGCCGCCACACCGCCGACTTCACGGGGAGAAGCGGCTTAGCCCACCGTCTCATACCGCAGAAACCGATGGAAGCGTCGACTTGCGCCGCCCCCAACTCCTCCACGACTGGGTCCCAGGCCTCGGTCTTGGTGAAGCCCGGGATGACGACGTTACAGGTGATCCGCCTGGGCGCCAGCTGCTTGGCGTAGTGCCTGACCAGGTACTCCACACTTGCCTTAGCCGTACCCGGGGTGATGTAGGCGAGGTTCGGCCCGCGGGAGTTGTTACACCCGGGGGAAGACACGGCGACGATGTACCCTCGCCCGTCCTCCATACAGGTGACCGCCCTCTCCACCAGCCTGATGAAACATTTCGGGTACATGCCCTGGAAGAACTCGTACGCCTCCCAGCCTTGGAACCAGCTGCCACTGGCGTCTGGTTTGGTGTGGGAACGGTTTTGCCAGTAGGCACCAGCGTTGTGAACCAGCGCCGTCAGTTTACCACTAAAGTTCTCCTCGACACAGGAGAAGTAAGCGTCCACGGTGGCTTCGTCTCCCGCCTCACCTGACACCAAGAACACGCGTACATTGTACGTCCCCTCCAGGTGTGCTTTGGCGGCTTCGGCACGGTCTTGGTTTTGCCTGTACCCCAGAATAAGATCGTAACCGGCGGTGGCGAGCTCCTCGGCTATACCGTAGCCGATTCCTCGGGTCCCGCCAGTGACGAGAGCGGTCTTGCACTGCGACATGTTAAAAATCTAGAAGTAGCGCTAGCTAGCGGTAGTTTTAGGAGGATTTTTGAACGACCTTTTGGAATTTGTTCTGTCCCTCCTGGTAAAAAAAAATAGGCCAGGCAAATCAAAGAGTAATGATTAAAAAGCAACACACGATTCTACGTATACGTATCGATAGTCTATTATTTAGGTCGACATTTAGGTAACTACAAGTATAAATTATGTAGATTTCGACAACGCAAATTCAGATGTTTGGATATCCACATGCATTTTGGTGAGTAGCTCCACGTAGGTGACTTTATGAGCTCGACATACACGTATATAATTTTCAAATCAACAGAACTGTACGGAGTCTAAATTCAACCCAACAGCAGTTCTTCGTTTATAACGCAGTGTTGTCCCATTACTTCCAACACTTTGTATTTAAAGAGAACAGTAGATGAACTACGTACTCTCCAAGCAGTGGTTTGGGTTTTGGCTTATTTTTGGAATGTTTTTAGATTCCTTTTTGCACTGGTATCTTTTCTTACGCCAACCCAAAGGGGTAAAAATAAAGTACCAGTGCAAAAAGAAAAAGAAATCCAGATAAAAAGCCTAAAACACGCCAAAAATAAGCCAGAACCCAACCTTCTGCTTGGAGATTAAAGATGAATCATGTGATGCATCTCTACAAAATGACGCACTCATTAAGTCCGGAGAAGTGTTTGTAACTGTATGCTCGCAAACGGAGACGAGAGGGTCTTTGTGACTCTGACTGCCGCTAGTCATGTGGAAAGTGACAAATATAAAACGACAAAAGAAACAGGAACCTGTGCAGGTGTTTAACGTCATGGCTTCATGAAAACGCGGAAACATGTCTGTACTTGAATATACCACGGAAGTTCCTGTCAATTAGATCACCTTACCTTTTCACTGCGACGACGGGGAAACTTAGTACAGCTACGCAGTTCATTCTGAGACACTAGCTCAGTGGGTGAGGAAGTGGGTAAGGACAACCTCCGTGAATCGCAAGACTTTATCTACTAGTTCTGTTGTCGAACGAGAGGGACGATGGCCACTGGTGTTCAGAACAAGGTTTGTGTGATATGTAATATTATACAGTATATAGATTCATGTATCTTAGTCGTAGCTAGCGTGTTGTTGATCGGTAGCACTGTTTTTACCTTTACTGTTTAGCAACCCTTCATACCATAAGGAACTATTCGTAAAAGCTATATTTCAGATTAGATTATGACTGCATTGTAGTGAGTTCACACGCGTTTTCGGCAATTGATTTCAATGCTTCGGTAAAGAGTTTTTTTGGAATTTAAGCTTGTTATCCTCAGTGGAAAGAAAGAGAAAGGCTACTTGCTTGACTGACTTTACCCACAAGGAAGGTTGCTAAGGAAATTCGATATCAAGGAAGGTTGCTACGGACGTTTTGTTAAGCTACTTAGTAGAGAGGTGGGCATGTAACACCTGCGTCGCTCAGTGACTATTTGGAACACAGTCGTGGAACGACAGCTAAGATTTAGACACAGATGATTGAGCAGTAGATCCCACGACAGAAAGTAAACGGATCTGGACTGCGACAGCACACAGCTTTTAGTAAACAAACATTTTTCTTCTAGATTGCTGCAAGGCAACTTCTAGGACTTCGCATGCCCATGACAACAGTGATGCTGTTTACTGGACTTCTGCTGATCCTGCTCCAACCGACGGCGTCACAGCCAGAGGTATGTCTTTTAGTGCACGTCTTCTAGTGTACACTAAAGACAGTTTCTTGATTTTAGTGAGACATCTATAGCTTCGTTTTGAGATCATTTTTTCTGGTTATTTCAGCCATCCCTTTTGGCCATGCTGACAGACACGAAAGGCGGTTCAAGCAAGATTGACGACACCGCACGTGAGTATATTTTACATGCTCTGTATCGATGTAATGGTGTTGAGTAACATCCAATAACTGAGTTTCCGATTCTCGGTGTTTTATGGTCCCTAAAACACCAAGAATCGTAAAACTCAGTTCTTCTTTTCTAGATATTTTCAGATCGATGCGTTTGTCACTGCTGTTATCTTCTTATCTGTCTACATTTACAAAATCTCTTGTGGGCAGGAAAATGTATATCTTATAGGAATGCAGGGAGTTTTGTGATAGTGAAATGTAACATTATTAAATGTAAGATTTATGTTATAGATTCAACGTCTACTTTTGTTTCAGAGCAGATGATTGGATAGAACACTTTCTGCTGTGCACATGTTATACATGACTCTTTACAAGGCCATTTCCTGTGGTGTATGTTGAACGTAGTCTTGATTTTGTGTATGTGACTAAGTAAGCCGTCTTACTGCAGGTGAAGCTCTGGTGGATGGAGGACATGTCCGTGTGGCACGTTCCCGGCCACTCGGACTTGCTGGTCGGCCCGTATGCGTAAGCTGCCCCTGCGTGAGGTACTGCTGGTGGTGGAATCGCCACGTCTGTTGCAAGCGCAAATGTATTATTTTGGTGTGCTAAATACAACGAGTGTGTCACTCCCGTGTTGTGTTGTAATACTCTACGTAAGTTGTGCTGTATTGAGTATTAAAATCATTTATTTGTTTCGCATAACTGGTAAACCGCCTTTAGGCGTAACACACCAGTTGTACAATGTGCGTACAAAAGTGTGCACCTTGCTTCGCTTTTACACTACTTAATACACAGCAATACTACTGCTTGTGATTTTTTATTAGCTTGTGAAAAAATGTGCGTGTTTAATGTTGGCAGCCAATTTCTGTAATATCACTTCATCTATTCGGCTTTCTGGTTGTGATCTGTTCTGATATATTCATGTCATAATAAACCATTCTACACACTCCACGAACAATTTCATTTCACGTCACCAATATGAGTAACAGTCTTTATTTATTGCCAATAAGTATACGAAAGTCTACGGACTGAGTCAACCTTAGCAATAGGTCAGTTCAAACATAACTTCTGAAACAGAATGTATTGCGAACTGTTAAAAATATCCGATGGCCCAATGCAGAATGTTCAGTACGGTAAATTAGACACCGACCGTGAGTGAACAAACCAAAAATAATATTTTGCAAAAATTCGAATAGTGTAATTAAGATTATCATAATTTTTACCTCCAGATGAAAGTTGCCGAACTTGAACTGAACAAGCCCTGAAATAATTGAGAGTATTGTATATATATATAATACAAAAATTATAATACACATATATATATATATATATATATATAT